>NC_060287.1:13596259-13896259 GCF_021613505.1 Equus quagga | reverse complement strand
GTGGAAGCTTAGATCATTTAGTATTTTCTTCTTTACTAATATAGGTATTAAAGCTATAAATTTACCTTTAAGCCCTGTTAGCTGTATTTTACAAAGTTTACATTTTGTGTTTTCATTTCATTATCTTTCAGTTCAGAATATTTTCTAATTTTTCTTGTGATTTTTCCTTTGACCCATGAGTTATTTAACATTCATTTAGCTACTTTTTTCCTGAAAATTTTTCATTTTTTAAGAATATTTTGGCTGGATATAATATTTAATTGTGATCATTTTTTCCTTTCATACTTTAAAAATACCATTCCATCTTCTCCAACTTTGCATTGTTTCTGATGAGAAATTGGTTATGATTCTTTTTCTTTCCCCCCATTTGTAATCTGTCTTGTTTCCGCTGGCTACTTTTAAGAATTTCTCTTTATCAGTGTTTTAAATAAATTTTATTGTGATATGTGGTTGTTCTGGTGTTTATTTTCTTCAGGTTCAATGAGTTCCTTGGATCTGTATGTTAATATTTTTTGTTAAATATAGAAAGTGTTTGCTCAGTATTTCTTCAAATACAATTTCTGACCCGTGAATCCTTCGTGGGATCCGATTACATGTTTGTTACGCTGCTTTATGTTACCCTACAGGACAGTGAAGTTCTGTTTTGTTTGTTTGTTTCAGCCTTTTTTTCTATTTGCTTAGATTAGTTTCTATCACCATATCATCAGGTTCCCTGATCTTTTCTCTGGCAGCGTATAATTTGTTTTTAAGCCTATCTAGGGATATTTTCAATTCAGATATTGTATTTTTCAGTTCTGGATGTTCTATTTTTTTAATACATCATTTCCATTTCTGTCTTCATTTCCTTTAAATCTTGATTATAGTTATGAAATCTACTTCAATCTCAGCAGGCAATTCACTGATCTGCAGGTCAGCTTGAGCTATTCATTTAAAAAATGTTTCTTTATGGTGAGTCTACAGGAGTTTTTACCAAAGGACTACTTTAGTTCTATACCCAGTACGTAAGCTTTCTGGGATCTCTGTTGGACATCCAGAAAATTCCATGAGCTCGCTCTACTCTGGCTGGTTGTCTCCAACTTGAATGCGTCCAAGCCCTCCAGTTCCTGAGCTTCAATACTTGTTCAGTGCTATGTTCTGAATGTTTATGTCCCCTCAAAATTTGTATGTTGAAATCCCAATGCCCAGTATGATAGTATTAGGAGGTAGGGCCTTTGAGAGGTTCTTAGGTCATGAGCCTTAGAAAAGAGGCTCCAGAGAGACCCCTCACCCCTTCCACCATGTGAGAACACAGTGAGAAGTCACTGGCTGTGAACCAGGAAGAGAGACTTCACTAGAACATGACCATGCTGGCACTTTGATCTTGGACTTCCCAACCTCTGAAACTGCGAGAAATAAATTTGGTTTTTACAAGCTACTTAGTTTGCGGTATTTTGTTATAGCAGCTCAAATGGACTAAGACAATAAATTGGCATCAAGAAGTAGAGGTGCTGGGGCTGGCCTGGTGGGGCAGCAGTTAAGTTCGCACGTTCTCCTTTGGTGGTCCGGGGTTCGCCGGTTTGGATCCGGGGTGCGGACATGGCACCACTTGGCAAGTCATGCTGTGGCAGGTGTCCCACATATAAAGTAGAGGAAAATGGGTACAGATGTTAGCTCAGGGCCAGTCTTCCTCAGTAAAAACAGGAGGATTTGTAGCAGATGTTAGCTCAGGGCTAATCTTCCTCCAAAAAAAAAAAAAATAGAAGTGGGGATGCTGCTGCTGTAACAAATATCTAGAAATGTGGAAGTGGCTTTGGAACAGGGTAATGGGTAGATCCTGGAAGAATTTGGAGGTAGATGCTAGAAAAAGCCTCCATTACCATGAATGGGTCCTTAAAGGCAATTCTGACAAGAACCCAGAAGGAAAAGAGGAGAGCTGTAGAGAGAGCCTCAGTGTTCCTACAGAATACCTAGGTGGTCGTGAAGAGAATGTTGGTAGAAATATGGATGGTAGAGTACTTTCTACTGAGATCTCAGACAGAAATGAAGAACATGTTATTGGGCAGTGGAGGAAAGGCCATCCTTGTTATAAAGTTGCAAAGAACTTGGCTGAATCCTGTTTGTGTTCCAGTGTTTTGTGGAAAGTAGAATTTGTGACCAATTAAATTGGATACTTGGCTGAAGATATTTCTAAATAAAATGTTGAAGGTGCAGATTGGCTTCTGTTGAATGCTTATAGTGAAATGTGAGAAGAGAGAAATGACTTGAAAATGGAATTGTCGATCAAAACAGAAGAAGAACTTTGCAGTTCGAGATCTGTAACCATGGTGAACCATGTGCAAATTCCAAACAAGGGGAGGAGAAACTCTTATAAAGAGGAAGGGAAGTTGGGAGGACTAGTGTAAACAAAGAGCCCATTGGAAGAACTGAGAGTTTGAAGTATAGTGGCCTTTCATTGGTTGAGTTGTAACAGTCTATCCTTGCCTGAGCTCTTGCCAGGCAAGAAGAAGTCTTCCTCCCATTGGATTCTGCCACTGTTGTAGGGTGTGAGAGCCCCCTCTTCTGGCCACCCCATCTCCATTTTAAATGAGATTTCTGCTTATTAATTTTTACAGGCAATGCCCAGTGGAGCCTTAGGGGCTGGGCCGCCCCTGAAACCCCAGACTGGTAGAGCCACAGACATTCAATTCCAGCCTGCAAGAGCCACAGGCACACAGCTCCAACTCATGAGAGCTGCAGAGTGGGCTGGGCCCAGCAAAGTCAGAGGTACAGGACTGTTGCGCCAGTGGGTCTGAAAGGCAAGACCTCTGCCCCAGTGGGCCTTAGGGCCTTGATGGAGACCTGTTACCCCTTTCTTCTTTCCTATTTCTTCCCTTTCGGAATAAGAGTGTTTATCCCATGCCTGCCCTACCATTCTATTTTGGAAGTACATAATTTGTTTGATTTCACACGTTCAAAGCTGGAGAGCACTTTGCTTCAGGATAAATCCTCTTACTCACATCTGATTTAGATGATATTTAGATAAGATTTTGGCTTAGACTTTTGAGTTGATCCTGGAATGAGTTAAGACTTTTGAGACTATTGGGATGGAATGAATGTATTTCCCATACAAGGAGGACACGAATTTGGGGAGCCAAGAGTAATGCTACCATCTAAATGTTTGTGTTCTGTTCTTCATCTCACTCCCAAATTCATATGGTGAAATCCTAATGCCCAACGTGATGGTATTAAGAGGTAGAGCCTTTGGGAGGTGATTAAGTCGTGAGGGAGGAGCCCTCATGAATAAAATTTGTGCCTTTATAAAAGAAGCCCAAGAAAGCTCCCTAGTCTCTTCTGCCAACTGAGGATACAAGAGACAATTATGCAACCTGGAAGAGGGCCCTTACCCAACCATGCTGGCACCCTGATATTGGACTTCTAGCCTCCAGAACTGTAAGAAATAAATTTCTATTGTTTATAAGCTACCCAGTTTCTGATATTTTGTTATAGCAGCCTGAATGGACTAAGACATTCAGTTTATCATTACCCAATACTTTTTCTTTCTCCAGGAGTTCTTTGTTCTGCCTTGTCATGCCTCACCCTATACACATACACTTTAACATTAACCAAAGACTCAAGGGTGCCCCTATGCAGATTTTGGGGGATCTTTCTTTGAGAAGTTCCCTTCTTTTCACTCAGTCCCACCAATTCTAGTTGCCTAATCCTCCTCAAATTCTGATCTATGTTTCTTCTATTCAGGAAGACCACTGGGATCTGCAGTGGGTTCCCCGTCCATGCACCAGAGCCTGGAAAGTACCTCCAAGAAGAAACCTGGGGAAATCATAGGACTAACATCATTTGCTTTCCCTCTTTCCAAGATCACAGTCTTAATTTTTCTTTCCCAAAGTCTAAAAACAGTGGTTTTATATATTTTGTCCACTCAATTGTTTACATCAGAAGGGCTAGTTCAGTACCAGTCACCCCTTCACGGCCAGAAACAGAAGTTTTCTTCATAGTACATTGCTCTTTAAAGACATATAGATTATCACGGTTAGAAAAAATCTCAAGGATCGTCAATAGGTCACCCCATTCCACTCCCATAGGACTTGAATTTCCTTTAACAAATATCCAATAAATGCCTGTTCAGATTATACTTAATCACCTCCAGTAATGATGAAGCCACTATTTCCAAGGTAGGCTTACATCTTAGCCTGGTAGGAAAGTCTTTATCACGAGCAGATTTCTGTCTCCCTGTAATTTCCGCATTATCTTTGTTTTATCTCAAGGCCACAGAATGGAGGGTCTACTCTCTCTTCTGCTAAACAGTCCTGCAAATAGTTGACAACAGCATCATGTTCCCACAGAGCCAGCTCTTCTGCAGACTAAACATGTCCGGTTTCAACTAGCTCCACCAGATTGAGCAAGTAAGGTAGAAAGAGACCTGCTTTACACTCTTCCCTACTCTGAGTCTATGCCTTAAGACTTTTGAAATCTTAGGAGAAAATTCCCTTTGAAGCCCTCTTGCACTGTTAGCTTGAATCAGATATGACTAATTTGATCAAAAGATCACTCAGCTGTTGCAAATGGTCTCTGTAGTGAGCCTCTTTCAGAATCTCCGAGCACCATGTCACAAGAGCCTTTCCCAAGCTGCATGACCCAGAAAACATCAGTCCTGACCATGCTTTCAAAGGCAGCCCACAGGACAAGCAGATAATGGCTTCATTAATTGAGAAGTGAGAACTAGAAGAGAGGCAGGAGAGTTTAATTCTACTGAAGTATATGGTTCCATTGCCTAATCAATAACTTTAAGGATAAAGTTGGACATAAAATTTCAGGCCTCTGAAAGTCAGTTAACATATCTGAAGATCAAGGCTACATTATATATCATTCGTTGCTTGGCTTTAGTTTATCCTAATATTAAGATTTGAGGACTTTAATTTTATTCTAAAATCAGGATTAATCTTATTAACTGCCACATAGTCAAGTTTAAAAAACATTTTGTCTTGCAAAACTTGTTCGCCTGTGCCTCTTCAGTTCCAATAAGGACGTGTCTGGAAGCGGTCGGCTTCACAGCTTCAACCCGACAGTTTGTTTTAATTGGTTTCTAATTCATTCTTTAGGCTACGCCTTGTTTCTTTTGGTCCCCAGGTCTGTACTAATCTGCATAACAGCATTAACAGAACACTGTGAAACATAATTCTCACTCATTAAAGAAATGCAGATGCTAAATGTCACGCATTTACATTTTGAAATAGTGATTTCCTTCAATCTATTTTATCTTATTTAACTTTTAAAAGATGATTTCCCACGGGCTAAAGTGTAGGAAAACCTTAGTAAGTAACTTTACCTCAGGCATTTTTTTAATCACATGGAGAGAGCAGTTTCCAGGCTCCTGACGAGCATGTACTGTTTCTTAGGACTGTGATGGGCCTGCAGCTGAAGAGGAGCTGTAAACATTTCTTGTTGTCTGAGACAGAATGGTTGACGGCTAATACTTGCTTTCTCTTCAGACTCTTTTTTTTTGCCCCATAACACTTGTCTCATAAACTCTCTGCTTCGTTACATAATAATTAGGCTCTAGGGTTAAATCTTATGTTGGAATCAGATACTTGGCTATTCATTTCTACTACCCATGGAGAGGAAAGGTTTTCCATGGCTGATGATAAAAAAGGGGAGGAAAGAAAAAAGAGGGCCTGAAGTGCCTGATTTTTTTCCACCTGTTGCTCTTTTTTGGTCACTCAAAACATGGCTTGAAAAAGAAAAGAAGCGAATCAGAAGATAGGCCTGGGGATTGATCCCAAAGGAGTGGTTGGATGGATCCTGCAGGCTCTGCTGGACAAGCGACCAGAATATGAATAGCAAGGAGTGATCTGAACTTCTGTCATTAAGTCTTTGCCTTATTTTCTAACACTTGCTGAGTGCCGGTGACTGTGGATCCATAGGCCTTTACCAGCACCAAATAGAGGCCAAGAGTTTTCTAACTTTAGTTAATTTTTACATTATATATTTTATTTTTTTAAATTTTATTGCAGTAACATTGGACTATAACATTATATAGTTTTCAGATGTACATTGTAGTATATTTCGAATTCTGTGTAGATTACATCATGTTCACCACCCAAAAACTAGTTATAGTGCATCCCCTCACATGTGAGCCTAAATCACCCCTTTTGTCCTCCCTCTCCTTTCCCTCTGGTAACCACCAATCCAATCTCCATTGCTATGTGTTTGTTTGTTGTTGTTTTTATCTTCTACTTATGAGTGAGATCATATGGTATTTGACTTTCTCCCTCTGACTTATTTCACTCAGCATAATGCCCTCAAGGTCCATCCATGTTGTCACAAATGGCCGGATTTCATCATTTCTTATGGCTGAGTAGTATTCCATTGTGTATAAATACCACATCTTCTTTATCCATTCGTCCCTTGATGGGCAATTAGGTTGCTTCCAAGTCTTGGCTACTGTGAATAATGCTGTGATGAACATAGGGGGTGCATGCATCTTTATGCCTTGGAGTTTTCAAGTTCTTTGGATAAATACCCAGCAGTGGGATAGGTGGATGAAATGGTAGATCTATTCTTAATTTTCTGAGGATACTTCTTACTGCTTTCCATAGTGGCTGGACCAGTTTGCACTCCCACCAGCAGTGTACAAGTGTTCCCTTCTTTCCACTTCCCCTCCAACATTGGTTGTTTCCTGTCTTGTTAATTATAGCCATTCTGACTGGAGTGAGGTGATACCTCATTGTAGTTTTGATTTGCATTTCCCTGATAGCTAATGATGTTGAGCATCTTTTCATATGCCTGTTGGCCATCCATATATCTTCTTTGGAGAAATCTCTGTTCAGAGATCTTCCAACTTTCTTTTCATCCAATTTACCAAAATACATTGCACACAAACTGTGGGCCAAGTCTCATGCTAGGTTCTGGAAATGCAAAAATGAATGTCAAGATTCCTACTTTGAAGGAGCTCACAGACAAAACAATAAAACAGAGAATTGAAAGAGTTTAATAAGGCTTGAGACTGAGATACACTAGGTCTGAACCTAAATTTTAGTGGGTCAGAGAGAACTCCTGGTATAGGTAACACATGAACTGAATCTAAACAGATGAGGAATTAGCTACACAATGAAGGGGTGGAGGAGATGAAAGTGTTCGGAAGAGTGAGAAAGGAGGCTTCAGGTACAATGATGTGGAAATCCGAGGGAGCATGATGACCTCAGCAATGCTAAGCGGTTTAGTGTGATGGAGATATTGGGCATTTGCATCTGTGTTTTTAAGTAATTTGCTCAATGTCACAAGCAAATGACTGAAGCAGGATTTAAACCAGATCTTCCTGAACCTGAAATCTATGCCTGTAACCCCGACTGCACATGCCATATGATTTAAAAACATGCAGCTTAAATTAGATATTTTGCAATATAAATACTATTTGTCCCAATGATTCTTCTTTTGCCAAAGAATAGCAGTTAGATGCCAATTAAGCAGATATTCTCAGACAATTTCATCTTGGATGAAATAAATAGACTTGATTTTGCTGTTTTTATTACAAAAGGATTTTAGTCCCATTTCTATGATAAGTATTATTTGCCTAAAATTTCATGCTTGGCATTTAAAAATAATAAAAGATCTCACTCAGGTAGTTTTCCATCAATGGCAGTTTAATTGCAAGGATCCTCTTGAACTAGAGTAATAATAGGATTCATCTCCAGTAAGGAGAGGAGAATTTGAGCTTTCACTCATAAATACAACTCCATTCTGTAAGAAAACAATTTTGTCATCAACTTCCTTAATCTTTTCTCGGATTATCTCAATTATATTTTGTTCATTCTTTTACCAGTTTCTTTAGAGACTGAAGGGCACAATTTTGTTATCATATTTTATTTTAAGTGGATCAGGTTTGTAGACAACTTGGTTGCAGAAACATCAACAGGATTATCTTCCTTATCAAATAAAAGATGATAATCTCAAGTCTTTGAAGCTTATAGCAGAATAGTTTTGAAAGCAGTCATGGAGTCCAGGGAGGGGTGAGGTGGAGATGGCAAAAGGCCATTGCTTTCCCAGAAGTTTTTTTCCAAAATCTTAGACCTTGCACAAATATCCAAATACCATTAGCCACACTGTAATTGCATTATTTGCAGCCTGAGCTGTATTTAAGCCAAGTTATTTGTTAATTTGCTTGTTTGTTTTAAGGTCAATGTTTCATAAATAAAACCATGTTTATGCTAAGACAAAAGTTAAATTCACACTACTGCTATGGAGCTGAAAATTTCTATAAAACCAGTTGTCTTACTTTATAGAAAATAACAAATGCCACAAAATATTATTTATATGGCACCAGCCTCATACTTATCAGAGCCCAGCCCATGACTTCCTGCCAACATGGCTCTGTAAAAAAGCACTGCACTGAATTAGGAGAGGTAGGTGATAATCCTAAGTCTTTCACTACTAATGGTAGGAACTTGAATAAGATATTCACCTTCTGGACTTTAGTTTTTTATTACAGACAGCGATTAGGGCAAGATGTCACTAAGATCCATTCTAACCTTAAATGTTTATAATTCTGATTCAAAAAGAAGAGATTTAGGTATAACATCTCTATTTTGCTCCATCCAAGATCAGATGACACCCACTTACCATGCACCTTCTAGGGGGTTCCATTGGTTTTGTGTTGTTTCATAGCACTTCAGTCTTTGCCTTATCTAGTTATTTCACAAAAGGATGGGCTGGATGTATATTTTGGAGGTTGAATGACAAGATTTGATGGTGGTCTGACTGTGGGAATGAAGAAGAAGGAAGTGTCAAAGATGCAGTGCTTGTTCCTGGCACAAACCACTGGGTAGATGCTGAAATTGAGAATACTGGAGAGGATCCATATTGAGGGGAAAGATTAAAAATTTAAGAGGCCAGCCCTGTGGTCAAGTGATTAAGTTCGTGTGCTCTGCTTTGGTGGCCTGGGGTTCACCAGTTCTGATCCTGGGCATGGACCTACACACCGCTCATCAAGCCATGCTGTGGTGGCATCCCACATAGAAGAATTAGAAAGACCCACAACTAGGATATACAACTATGTAGTGGGGTTTTGGGGAGAAAAAAAAAGGAAGATTGACAAAAGATGGCATGCCAGGGCCAATCGTAAAAAAAAAAAATTAATTTTGGACAATTTAAGTTTGAGATGCTTCTAAGAACTCTTATAAGTATATGGGCAGTTAAATATGTAAGTCTAGGGTTTAGAAGAGAGGTCAGGAAGGGCGATACAAATATGGAAGTCGTTAGCATATAAATGGTATTTTAAACTGGAAATACTGATAAGAATGACTAGAGAGACAGTATAGATTGTAAAGACAAGGGCTTGGGACTAAGTCCCAAGAAATTCTCACATTTAGAGTTCTAGAAGATGAAGATGAACTTTGCAAAAGGCCAAATAAATAGCCAGAGAGGCAAGAGAAAATCAGGATAGTGAGTGTAATAGAAGCCAATGTCAGAAAAGTAATCCCAGAAGAGGAAAGCCAACTGGACTGAATTCTCACAAAAGGATGTGAGAGAAGCAGAGAGGTCAAGGTGGAGAGTAAGCTTACTCTCTGACATAGCTCTTCTGATTCAAGCACACATATAAATAAAATATAAAAGAAAAAATAATTATAGAGCCAGGTTCTCAAACAAGATAAATATTTCCCAGATACAAATGGAAGGCAATGCAAAGCAATTAGTGGGGCTAAAACAATGAGTAGGCAAGTGGGCTGGAGTCCAAGAGTGCTTATACGAAATGGTCTGAGGTTTTGGAATATTGGTCAGGCTCACTTAGGTCAGGAGCCAGGGTGGGATTGAAAATATTAGTCACTCTCATTGTCTGGGACTATGACTTACATCAAGCATTTAATCTAGGGTTATATAAGGACAAAACATAGTCATGTGACTAAACCATCTTAGTCTTCCCCACCTCAATTAAAGGCAACTCTATCCTTTCCATTGCTGAGACTGAAAACTGGTGTATTCTCTGGCTTTTTCTCTTTCTATGACCCCACATCCAATCTCAGTAGATCCTGACAGCCCCACTTTCAAATCATATCCAAAATATAACCACCTCTCACTCTCTCTGAAATTACCTCCCTGAATCCAGATGCCACTATCTCTCACCTGGATTATTACAATTCCTTAGCTCTCCCGCTGGTTGTACAGCTGCCTTCCTATTGTCTAATCTCCATATGCCACTCAGAGGGAGCCCTTGAAATACATCAGTTATTTCATGTCAAACCTTGGCTCAGAATGTTTGAAAAGTTTTCCACCTCTCCAGAGGAGAATCCATAGTCTATAATGCCCCACACAATCTGCTGTCTCTCTGACCTCTTTTGGCCAACTCTCCCCCCTGCTCACTCCACTCCAGCCTCAATGGTCTCTTCAATGTTCCTTGAACACAAATATGCATGCTACTGTCTCAGGAGCTGCATTTGCTTTTCACTCTGACTAGAATGTTGTCCTCAAGAACCACAGGTCTTACCCTCTCGCCCACTTTAGCCTTTTGTCAAACGTTACCTTTCAATGAGCCCTTTTCTGATCATTCTATTAGAAACTGGAAACCCTGTCATAGACATGCCCTGGATCCCTTTCTTTTCTTATTTTTCTCCACAGCACTCTTTATCATTTGACACATTAATTGTTACACACATGTATTTCTATATGATCTATCTCTCCATCACCAGAAAATGAGCTCCATGAGACTGGGGAGTTTTGTTTGTTTGGTTGGTTTTTTTAATCTGTTTCATTCACTGCAATATTCTCAGTGCCTAGGACTCGGCCAATTATAAGTTCTCAATAAATATGTGTTGAATGAATGAATGAAGCAAAGGTAAATGGAGAGAGAAAAGGAAAACAAAATAAAAACCAAAAATCCTGCACAAAAGAAATCTCATCCACTGAAAATGAGCCTGTGAACCAAAATTTCAATGCATTTGAGTAAATTTTCTGTTAAGATAGCCAAATCAACATGGATAAGCCACAAAAAAAAACTGTCGAGGGGAAAAAAGCAAAATCCCTAATACAGTGTATTATACCATTTGATAAAGTTTTAGAACATGAAGAATGATATTATCTATTGTTTAGACATGCATGTATAAGTAGTAATAGTACAAAAACATGCAAGGTAATGGTAAGTTCAAATTGTTACCTGTAGTGAGGAAGAAAGGGACCTGAGTTTCTGGGCAAGTCAACAGGGCTTCAGTTCACTAAGAAGACATTTCTAAGAGGGTGACTGAAGGAGGGCCTGTGCAATCTCAACTGAACATGCCCAGGAGGGAAGAACAAATGGGAGTTGATGGATGGGAGAGACCTCTGGTTCCAAGGTTACTGTCCTGTGACGGAAGAATGATTGACCACTTGAGCTGGATGGATGAGAGTTGCGGCTGACTCACGTCTTTTCTTGAAGGTCTCCTCCTTCAAATGATTTCACAAATTTCCTGAGACATGTATCAGTGTTGCTGAGTGAGTCTTGGCCTCTGCACTTTCAAAACGCACAACTGGCCGTTTCTCTCAGGCTCTATAACCACCTCTCCAGGCCTGAGTTGGGAGAAATTCTATGGATGTTGAGCACGTATGTAGAGAGTGCATCACCAACCTTTTGGTCCAAAATCTCTATTCCCTTAAAGTAAATTTTCTACTAGAATGTTCACTATTCTTTCTGGCTTTGGGGCAAAAGCTATTCTACCCCACTGGCTTGGTTTGTGACCCTGAGACTCAATATTTGTTAGCCGCCCCATCCCTTTACATGTGATTCCTCAGCCTCCTGGGTTAGTTAATGAGGAGTCAGTCTAACTCCACCTCTCAGCAATATTCAAGCCCAAAGGCAAATGAGAACATCGGAGGAGGGTCAGGTGTGTATCTGGTTGTGGAGCCTGGAGAGTCTTCTCGCTGTCCGCGAATATCTTCCAAAAGTGGCACTTTTTAAATAAGAAAAAAAAATTAAAATTCACTTAGTGGTGACCATGATAAAACATGTGTTAGTGGAAGCCGTGTGAAAGCAAGAACCACACAGAGCAGATAGTCAAAGGGCAGGTGCTTACAGGCCTGTTGCCTTGGCCACCACTGGAACGGCTGTCCCCTCCCATTGCCATTGGGGAGCTTGCTTTGCCTCTGCAGAGGGGGGACGTCATAAGTTACCTGCCAATAGCAGCTGTGCCACTGACAAGAAGTCCTGTTATATCTTCCTCTCTTTTCTTTCTTCAACTACAGTTTCTTTCTTATACTTCCAAATTAAATTCCACTGATCCTCCAAAGACCAATATAAATGCCTTAAACCTTCCTTAATCTTCCAGATCCCAGTTGCCTTTTTCTCCTCTGAGTTCAAATATTCTTTGTCTTTCTGTGTTAATATACTAGTTCCTTTTTACAGGATTTACTTTCCTTATCAAACTGTCAATTACTTCATATCAGGAAGCAAATCCCTTCATTTTTTTCTGAACCAAATGTTATATTCTAAGTAAAGAATTAGTAGCTATTTGCTGAATTGAAATACAATATTTATTGTTGAGGTAGAAAACACTAATTCTTACCAGGATTTGTGGTTCTCCTTTCTTTTCAGAAGGTAGGTATGGTCATGAGAGTTTCTTTGACCAATAAAATGTGAGCAGAAATGAAGTGTGTTGCTTCTGAGCTGAAGTATTTAGAAGTGATGTACATTTCTCCGTGCTCCCTGTTTGTTTGCTGGAGGTCCATGTAGATATGGAAGTGCTCCACGAACAAAGCAGCCTGTGATGCTGAGCTTCCACACTGAGGACGCTTGCCCTGGAGAGTTGCTCAAATCCACAGAGCACAGTGTGGACAAGAAATTAACCGATGATGGACTAGGCTACTAAGATTTTGGGGTTGTTTGTTATCATAGCATAACCTAATTTATCTGCGATATATACTAGCACAGTTGAAAGGGACTCAATCGCACAAAAAAAGAGAGAGATACCTGAATTCAAATCCTGGATTTAACACTTCATAGCAATGTGGCTTTTGAGAAGTTAAGGAACATCTTACACCTCAGTTTTCCTATCTGTAAAATGGAAGCTACTACTACCCATCTTGAAGAGTTACTATAGGGTTATAAAAAATACACGAGTATTTATTATTTAGTAGATGCTCAATAAATGGTATCTTTCATTCCTAAATAGCTTGCAATCTTTTTGAGAAATATATATATGTATATATGCACTTTCTGTGTCACTTAGTACAATGCCATGAAAATACTAGAGAGGGAGTAAAGTGGGTGATTAATCTGAATATTTTCAACAGAGTACGTACAGACTACACAATGAGAGGCTTAGAGAGGTACTCAAGAGACCATTTCTAAATCAACAAAGAATGAAAATAAAGTCTGAGTGTAAAGTTGACCCTGACCTTTAGACAATTCAGAGGGTAATGTGTTCTTAAATAATGAACTGTACTTGCACAATATCTCCAATGTGTGGTCCCAGCCCTTCAACATACGTCACATACCAAACCTCCCTGTTCTCACTTCCTTGTTCCTAGATGTTCGTTCCGTAATTAACCTTGGAAAACTCCCACCCTTCATCTTTGCTCCTCTGCATCCTTCCTAATATATCATTTAGCCAGTTCAGGGTCTTGGCTTGATTCAGCGTTCAAAGTTTTGATTTCTCAGACTCATTACACGCTGGCAACATGCCATGATCATCAACACTAACCATTTATAGTGACTAGAAAATTAATTATTCTACTTAAGAAAATTCATGTTTTTTTCTTTTTTGACTTCCGTTGCTCTGTTTGCCTAAGAAAGATTCAAGATGGAAACACTCCTCTTAAAAAAGTGATATCTTTAGGGGCTGGCCCCATGGCTGAGTGGTTAAGTTCGCGTGCTCCGCTGCAGGCCGCCCAGGGTTTCGTTGGTTCGAATCCTGGGTGTGGACATGGCACTGCTCATCAAACCACGCTGAGGCAGCATCCCACATACCACAACTAGAAGGACCCACAACGAAGAATATACAACTATGTACCGGGGGGCTTTGGGGAGAAAAGGGGAAAAAATAAAATCTTCCAAAAAAATGATATCTTTGTTTTAAAAGTCTAAATCATTTCAACTCAGTCATAAATAGTTGAAGAATGGTTTGGAGAAATGTCTTTGGAATGAGAGGTGGATCTGAATTCCAGCTTCCCCACTTGAGAGCTGTTTACTTTGGGTAAGTCTGTTTTTTTTAAACCTCTCTGTCTCATTTTCCTTATCTGTTAATTTACAGCCTAGAAGCGAAATAATCTAAATAATCCATGTAAAACACAAAGGAAAATGCCTACCATAAAGTTAGCGCTAGATGAAAATGTGGGTCCCCGCCATCACAGAAGTTACAATTTATGTAAGAGACGAATGGACAAATCTGAAATTGAAGAAAAGAGTTGTGTAGAACTGAGCTTGAGTTAGCCCCTTTATTCACAGAAAGGACAATTAAGGGTTGACCTCTTTGATAAGGACTGTAGCGTATCAGGAGGACAGAGGTAAGGAGAAGGCCAGTGAGTGCAGGAGTAGAGAACTTGAGCACTCAGAGAACCTTAAAGAGTAGCCAACACTGCAATCCAGGATTTGAAATTTCATCTGAACCTGAAGTATGGATACAACTTAGGTAGATGGTGATGTTAGGTGGGCCGTGGAATGGACTGCATAAGCTGCTGTGTTATGGCAATAGAAATAATTTTTTTTAAATGGAAAAGAATGAGATGATCAGCTGCTTGGAGCTGAGAGTTTGTCTTGCGGACCAGCATAAAAGAAATTGGAGAGAGGGGTTGCATCCATTCAGGGAAGATTTGAAATATGCAAAGGTACTTTCACTTTATCCTGAAGGAAACTTGGAGATCTTGCAGGGTAGTGACATGACAGGACAGGGCTTTAGGACGATTATCTCTGGCTGTCATGAATGCAGGATGGTGTCAGACGTAGGAAACAAAGGGCAATGACAGGAGATGCCCTGTGTGTGGGCAGCTTGTCAGTAGATGATGGGAATAATATTGGTGTGAGAGCTGGAGAGTTGGAGTAGTGGAATGTGAATAGCGAAGAAATGGTGATCCCTGGAGCCATTCTCAAGGAAGCAATTGCGTATAGGGTTGGGTGGAAGATTCCAAATAGGAAAATAACAAGAGGTAACCATCGAGGGTGACCTAGATGAGCATTTGTGCATCCAACTCAGAAGGTTCATCCCGTTCACTAAAGAAATCTTTGAAAACTTCCTTCATGAAAGCCTTCACTGAAACCCAACCAACAAGTGAGACAGAACAAAATCGTATGTTATTTTTAAGGTGGTTTATGTGTTGACAGTTTTATGCAGAGAGACAAGTAAATATCAAGGCCAGTCTGCTTTGCCTGGCACATAACAGACCTATGGACTCAAAACAGGTCAAAATTTTTTGCTCCTTATCCACTTTTGCATCATGCCGTCAGACTCCAAAGAGAGGAGTTCCTGCTCTTCTCTAAATGTGGACACGGCTTCTGCAGCAAGAGCTTGCTCCATCGTCTCAGTTATGTGAGCTGAAAGTTCCTCCTGTGGCTGGCTTTCACCCCTGGTGTATTTTTGACCCTACTCTTTCCCTTTATTCAGTGGTGGTTAATGCATCTGTCCTCATTCGTTAACAACAGGCTCACATCAGGTGATCCACCCCAATGCAGGACTGTAAAAATGCCACAAGGTCAAAAAAATTGAACTAAGTTAAAACTGTGGTAAGTGGAAAAGTGTCCACATAAAATTATACCTTTTTTCACAACCTTTAAAAGCTAAACAGCATCAAGAGAACAGACCTAGAGAGATCATTTAATCCATTGAAATGCTTCAGACGGAGGAGCAATTCTCAACTCTGACTGCATGAGTTATATCGTGAGCTTCTAAAAGATATCAATTCCCAGACCCATCCTCAGAGATTCTTTTCTTTTTTCCCCCAATTTTTCCCTTGTGATGAGAACTTTTAAGATCTATTATCTTAGCGATTTTCAAATATACAATACAGTATTATTAATTATTGTCACCATGCTGGACATTACACCCCCGAGACTTATTTATATTATAACTGGAAGTTTGTACCTGATTCAATAGTTATATGGTGGGGCCCCTGATATCGGTATGTTTTAATGTTTCCCCAGGCGATTATAAAGTGCAGCCAGGTTTGAGAAATACTCTTCTGTTCCCCGGCCTGGCTGCTCATTAGGGTCATCTGAGGAGCTTAGAAAAATACCAAGGCTTGGGTCCAACCCCCAAAAGATTCTCATTTAAAAGTTTTTGGATAGAACCCACACCTTGGTATGTTTGAAAGCTCCCTAGTGATTCTTACGTAAAGCCAGTTTGAGAACCAATGTGCTGATCAGAGGCTCTCAAACATCAGAATCCTTCAGAGAGGTTATTAACAGAGATTGCTTGATCCCATACCCAGAGACTGATTCAGAAAATGGGGTGGGGCCAGATAATCTACATGTCTGACAAGTTCCCAGATTAGCTTGCTGCTGCTGGTCTGTAGACCACACTTTGAGAACCACCGAAGTAAAAATCACTCATATCAAAAATATCTCCAAGCAGAAGATCACACAGTCTCTTTGCAAATTTGTTCCAAGACTTCAGCCTCGCCTTAATTCAGTCTGAGTGGTTTCCTTAGCAATGTTGTGATATATTCAGCTCTTAGTTATCTGCAGTTGAAAGGCTTAGTATTTGAAGTTGAGATGATCAGTGAATCCAAATTAACCCTACTAGTCACCAATTAGATCCTTCACTTTCTATCTCCCCTCCCCCCACAGAAAATTGACTAATGATTTTGTAATTTCAGTTCAGAAGAAACTTAAGCATGTAATTGTTAAGAATTCATAATTTGATTTTCTGCTACTAAGGGTTAAGGTCCACTGAGCCACAGTAATTCTTTAAAAATTGTATAAACACAAAAGAGTAGGAGGCACTGATAAGCCACCCTTGTAGATATCATATAATAAAACTAAAGTTAAGGTCATGCTGACCCATAGGGTTAGAGAACACCATCTACTAAGCACAAAAGAAAACAAATTGTCACATTTTATTTCAATCGTTGGAAAAGGAAGAAGATATTTTGAGGAACAGGATTAATAAAACTTTAAAATAAATAGGAAGAAAAGGGTGATAATTAAAGATATATTGTAATTCAAACCCAGCCTGAACAAGAGCTCCTCTCTCTTGATTCCACTTCTTTTTAATTACAGAAATAGCAATTCTTCCTGGATCAGCCCTCTCCTGTCTTATCATCTCCAACAGATACAAAGCCACTTTTAAAAAGACCAAATCTACAAAACTGATTCATCCTTTCGCCTCTATTTTTTTCCCAGTTTAGTTCCTCCATAAAATATAAAAGCTGAACCATTTACTAGCACAATGACTTTCACATGGCAGGTCTCGGCCACACCACAGTTGGATTATTCTATCACAGACTCTCTCAACCATGGCCAATGGTCTCCAAGGGAAAGAAACGGGAGAGGGGCTGAGGGCATTGCGGGGAAGCAGTGGGCAAATGGAAATCTTTCCCCAAAAGGCAGATTGTGACTACTAGGTAAGGGCTGCTCAATCTGCAAAAAGTTTAAACTGAAAAAAGATCTTCCGGAAAAATACAAAAAGCAGCCTGCTGTAAATTTTAATTATACAGGAGACTTTATTCAGGAGACCAAAATGTTGACAGTGAATCAACTGGGAGGGTGTGTTCAACTAGGACAGTGTGACTGACACGTTTTATATTAACGTATATATACTAGGAGGATTCAAATTTGAAGGCAGGCATTTTGCTAAGTCAACTCTCTACCTAAAAATGCAATATATTTTTTCTGTAAATCAAGATCAGATTATTGAATGAAGGAGCTCTCAATCCTGAAATACTCCATTTCTCCATTGTGCTTAATTAATCATGGACATCTTACATTGAGTTTTGTTGAGATGTGATGAGAGAACCCCATAAAAATAACAATTAAAGGAATAAATGACAGACATCTTAGAAAACAAGGAGTAAAATGCAAGGAAATTTAGACATAAGTAATAAAGTTTGCATGATTCTTTAAATAGATGAATATACCAATATGGATAATTGCCGTACCCTATATAATTGTGTAGCACATTTATGTTTTTAAATCTATTGGTTTTTTTTTTAAAAAGATTTCATTTTTTTCCTTTTTCTTCCCAAAGTCCCCCCGGTACATAGTTGTATATTCTTAGTTGTGGGTCCTTCTAGTTGTGGCATGTGGGACGCTGCCTCAGCGTGGCTCGATGAGCGGTGCCATGTCTGCGCCCAGAATTCGAACCAATGAAACACTGGCCCGCCTGCAGAGGAGCGCACGAACTTTAACCACTCCGCCACAGGGCCAGCCCCTAAATCTATTGTTTTATCATTAAAAATAGCTACACAAAATAGGTAGAATATATCATTATTCCCATTTGACAGATGGATAAGTTGAGTCAAGGAGAAGTTAAGTATCTGTTAAAGTTGTAGAGTTTGTTGGTAATGGAACTGAAACTTGAAAGCACATACTCTAAATTCCAGCATTAGTCACATCTTCTCCAATGACACAATCTAGAAAACAGAATTAAAACTGTAAACACTGTTCTGTATTCCATATTAATTTTCCCCAATAAATAACTTTTAAAAAACCACTTAGTGGGGGCCGGCCTGGTGGTGCAGCGGTTAAGTGCGCACATTCCACTTCAGTGGCCTGGGGTTCGTCAGTTTGGATCCTGGGTGCAGACATGGTATTGCTTGGCAAGCCATGCTGTGGTAGGCATCCCACATATAAAGTGGAGGAAGATGGGCATGGATGTTAGCTCAGGGCCAGGCTTCCTCAGCAAAAAGAGGAGGATTGGCAGCAGATGTTAGCTCAGGGCTAATCTTCCTCAAAAAAGAAACCAAAAAATCCCCGCTTACAGATAATGCATATAAAGCACTTTGCTAAATGCCTGACACACAGTAGCATTTATTCTCACATTCATTATTCAGTTTTTTTTTCTGATTTTAAGACTAAATTTTTGCATATGCTATTAACTCATGCTCATAGTCAGGGATTGGCATGAATATTTCTGGGTTTCAATTGAGTCTTTGTTTGATTCAACAACCATCTATTGGGAATCTCCTGTCTCTGTGACAAGGTTCCAGGTGCCACGATACAAGGGTTAAGAAGAGAGATGAAGCTTCAGTTTTCATGTCACATTCTCAAGAGAAATGAGACTATAACAGAATAAATAATTAAATATATAATTAGAGATAATGATTAGTGATATAAAGGAAAAATAATGGTAATGTTATACCTTGGTAATATTATGGAGAATGACAGGAGGGGGAGTTGAGAGTCAAATGCAGATGGGGTAGTCAGGCAAGAATCTTCTGAGAAGGTGATATTTGACACAGACCTAAATGGCACAAAAGGAGGTAGCTATACGAAGACCACTGGGAGGAGAACATTTCAAGCAGAACACACACAGAAGACAAGGAGCAAAGGCCCGGGGGTTGGGGTAGCCAGGATGGTACATGGCAGGGTGAAGGATCCTGTAGTGCTCAATTAGAAGTTCATTTGGGAAACAGAAAAACTTAAAAATACTTATGTGGATGTACTCAAGTCCCATCAGTCATAGACACAGGGGTGCTAATAAGGTTGATAAAATTGTCCTTCCCTTAAAATTTTATAAAACCGTCTACTCCAAGACAAAGAGGAATGCCATTTGTACATTCATTCTGGAGCCTGAATCACTTTGAAAGTTGGGTAGTCTGGACCCTGTGAAGCAGCAGAGGGCTAAGAAAGCAAAAAGGCTTTCAAATAACCTAGTGAAAAATGGGCAAAGCATCTGAGTAGACATTTCTCCAAAGAAGATACACAAATGGCCAATAAATACCTGAAAAGATGCTCGACATCCTTAGCCATTATGGAAACGCAAATCAAAACCACAATGAGAAAGCACTCCACACTCACTAGGATGACTATAATAAAA
Source organism: Equus quagga (assembly GCF_021613505.1). NCBI lineage: Eukaryota > Metazoa > Chordata > Mammalia > Perissodactyla > Equidae > Equus > Equus quagga. The sequence continues at coordinate 13,876,355 of NC_060287.1, read as the reverse complement.
CAAACCAGATAATAAGAAATATTGGTGAGGATGTGGAGAAATTTGAACGCCCGTGCATGGCTTGTGGGAATGTAAAATGGTCTAGCTACTTTGGAAAACAGTCTGGCAGTTCCTTAAAAGGCTAAACATAGCATTACCATATGAACAAGCAATTCTACTCCTAGGTACATATCCAAGAGAACTGAAAATATTTGACCACACAAAAACTTGTACATGAATGTTCATAGCAGCAATATTCGTAATAGCCAAAAAGTAGACACAACACAAATGTCTTTCAACTATGAATGTATATAGAAAATGTGTTAAATCTCTACAGTGGAATATTTTTTGACAACAAAAAGAAATGAAGCATAGGCACATGCTACAATGTGGGTGAACCTTGAAAACGTGATGCTAAGTGAAAGAAGTCAGTCATAAAGGACCAGATATTTAATGATATCATTTATATGAAATGTCAAAAATAGGCAAATCTATAAAGCTAGAAAGTATATTAGTGGTCGCCTTGGGCTGGCGGGCAGAGGAGGGGCATGGAGGCATTGAGGAGTAATGGCTAAGGGATGCTGGGTTTCTTTTTGTGGTGACAAAAATATTCTAAAATTGATTGTGGTTATGGTTTCACAACTATGGGAATATAATAAAAGCCATCGAATTGTACACTTTAACTGGGTGAATTGTATGGTAGGTGAATTATATCTCAATAAAGCTGTTAAAACACAAACAACTATACTCTTTCAAATGGTGTCTGGGATCAGCTCTACATCCGGAAGAAATAGGAGAAACTCTCCTCCTTCTTCTCCTTGGCTGGTTCCTCAACTGGTCTTCCCAGTTCTTAGGACACGTAACTCACGTAATTGTGATGAGTAATTTGGAAGGTACACAAGACTTTGAGCAGCTTTGATTTGCCTGGGACTCTAAATCAAGATGGGACACTTTGATAGGTCAGAGTATTCTGAGTTTTTCAACATCTGATTGACATAAGTCCTTCCAAACAAAGGATACTGACTGATCTTTAACCTTGTGGTTATTTTTCTTTCTGTCCCCTCACCTGGAGTCTTGTGCTGCAACATCCCACATGTCCACACAGCAATTCATGACTTCAACTCCAGGCCATTTGATTGGTGGATTGCAAAACACTGTAACTACTATTTACTTGATTTCTCATCTTTCCTTTTTCTATTTTTTAGAGAAAAGGCTCTGAGTATCTCTCGAATCCACCCAATTATTAGCTTAACTGAGTATGATAAAATTTATATAAAATCATTCCCATAGTAACTATCCACAGAATTAGATATAATTGCTCTTTAGTTTTAAAAAGTAATTATTCTCTAAAATAAGTCTGGAGGATGTAATATACAACCTGGCAACTATAGTTAATAACACTGTATTGTATATTTGAAAGTTGCTAAAACAGTAGCTCTCAAAAGCTCTCACAAGAAAAACAATTTGTAACCATGTGGTGATGGATGCTAACTAGACTTATTTGGGTGATCATTTCATAATATATACATATATCAAGTCATTATGTTGTATACTTGAAACTAATATAATGCTGTATGTCAATAATCTCTCAATAAAAAAATTTAGTTTAAAAAAGTACCTATTTCTTCAAGGGCAAAGGTAAGCTAAAAGAGAGCACAACTTTTAAAAATATATTTAGGTGTCAGCCCCATAGCCGAGTGGTTAAGTTCACACGCTCCACTTAAGTGACCCAGGGTTCGGATCCTGGGTGCAGACATGGCACCGCTCATTAGGCCAGGTTGAGGTGGCGTCCCACATGCCACAACTAGAAGGACCCACAACTAAAATATACAACTATGTACTGGGGGGATTTGGGGAGGGAAAAAAAAAAAGATTGGCAACAGTTGTTAGCTCAGGTGCCAATCTTTAAAAGAATAAATAAATAAAATAAAAAATATATTTAGACAAATCTAGTCAGGCATATTAAACAGTAGGAGAAGGTGATTTCATCACATGAACAAGGCTGACCTAACATTGTTTGTTTAATTAATCAAAGATTGTGAACTCTTTGATGGAAAGGTCTGCTTTTTAATTCATCTTGACATGTCCTTGAATACCTTGAATATCTTGAATAATGCCGAGTATACAGCAGGTGCTCAATGTGAATGAATGAATAAACAAATGAGTGAATGAAAGACTGAATTAGTCACATATGGTTTTTAACAGACTTGGCTCAAATAGCTCAGGGTCCAAGACATGATTCTTTCCTTTACTATTAGTGTGACAGTGCCCATAGTGCAATATATTTAAGACTCAGTTTTCTCATCAGTTGCTGACATTATCGTGAGGGTTAAAGGAACATGAGGCCTGGAAAACAGTAGCATTAAAAAACATACAGACTATTAGCATATAGGCATTGCTTTTTGTAATAATCAGATTGGCAAGAGAAAAAGTTAGAATTCATAGGTAGGTAAGAGAGAAAAGAAAAAAATAAAACCAAGATAAACTTCCCAGCTGAATGTATGGCGATCAGCCTGAAGGTCTTGAAAACCTGTAAGTAAAGAATCCCAAATTCATTGCGAACCATCGTTCAGGCATCACATCCTCCACTATGTGAAACAGAAACATTTTTCTTGCTGTCCTGACAACTTTGATGGTGGTAATTTGCAAAGATATAAATTATGATTTAAAGAAAGGTCGAAAATAATCTATTCCAGCTGTGGTTTGAGGAAGCTAATTTGAATTTAAAAGTGCAGCAAAGTCCTTTCTCATTTGCTGCTTACCATACAAGATTTTTAACATAGCTGACTCCTAACAGACAGAACCGCATGGCATCAGCAGAGCGCTCCAAACGAATATTCACGGGAGGAAAAAAATCTACCAACAGTTTGAAGAGGAATCATTCATTAATTTCGCTGGAAAAACAAATCATGTATGGTGGCTGCCCAGGCCCAAATAAAGTTTGGTCCTCTCCCAACGTGGCATCCAAGCTCTTTTCTCTACTCCATAGCCTCGTCCAATCTCTTATGGTGATCACCCATGGTTATTGGTGAGCAGCTGTTTTGTTGTGCTGTCAGTTAGTGCCCTAGAGTTCACTGAGGACTGCAATCTGCTCAAGAAAAGTCATCCTTCTGCTTACTGCTCATCATTTCTTATTGTCTTCCCATTTTATCATTAAAGCTTTTGGGAATGGAGTAGAGTGCTCTCTTGACCTCGGATTGTTGTTACTCTTAGGTCATTTTGATGAGGTAGGAATTTTCAATTACACAATCGATTTCCCTCAAAATTTTTCCTGACATGCAAAGAATCTTAGTGCAGATTGTATGAAATAAACATATTTGGCCACCTCCCAACTATCCTGGTTAGATTAGCCTCCTCTTGGGTTTCTATGTCTAAATTTTCTGTCAAAAGTTCAGAAAACTTTCTTTTTAAGAGCCATATGGAAGATGAATTACTTGGTAAAGTAATATTATTAAAAGATGAGAGTATAAAATTATATATCCTACAGGAAAATAGTCAATAAATTTGTATATGAGATTAGACATGGCAAAGTAAAAAATTTTGCTGATTTCTTGGAATTATGATGAGATAAACCTCACATATTTATTGTCTGTTAGGCTATTTACAGATAAATTTCTTATTTCCAGAATTATTCTATGTGTTCCTGTAGAAATCTTAATTTCATGCTCTATTCGATAAGTGGCATTTCAGATTGAAACAAGTATACATACTGGAAGGTTAAACAAAGAAATAACAAGATTTCTTTGTTTCTCCTAGGCTCTTTCTTCTAAGACAATATTCACCAAGATAGATCATACATAGGGCCATAAAATGTCTTACTATTTCAAATAGTTGATACCATACAGAGTATGTTTTCCAACTACCACAAAATTAAACTAGAAATCTAGATGAAAAAGATATCTGGAAAATCCCCAAATATTTAGAGGCCTAAATACTCAGCATCACTTAAGCAATAAGTCAAAAAAGAAATCAAGAGTGAACTACAAAAAATAAATTGAATAGGGGCCAGCCAGGTGGTATAGTGGTTAAGTTCACAGACTCCACTTCAGTTGCCCAGGGTTCACAGGTTTGGATCCCGGGAGTGGACCTACACACTGCTCATCAAGCCGTGCTGCGGCAGTGACCCACTTACAAAATAGATGAAGATTGGTACAGATGTTAGCTCAGGGCCACTCTTCACCAAGCAAAAAGAGGAAGATTGGCAACAGATCTTAGCTCAGTGCCAATCTTCCTCACAAAAAATAAATAAATAAATAAAATTAAATAAATTCAATATAAATGAAAACATCAAATTTTAAGAGATATGGATAAAATGTTGCTGAGAGTTTTGCCAAGACTTCTAGAATAAATATAGATAAAATCTTTACATCATTGGGTAAGCAAAAATTTATAGGACACAAAGAACATGAGTCTTAAAAGAAAAAAATGATTAGACTTTATCAAAATTAAAAACCTTTCCTCTTTGAAAGACACCATTTAGAAATTAAAAAGCAAGCCACAGATTGGAAGAAAATATTGACAAAACATATTTCTCACAAATAATTTATATCTAGAATAAATTAGGAACTTGTACAACTCAATAAGACCAACAATTTCTAAAATGGGCAAAAGATTTGAACTGAAACCTCAGAAAAAGAAAATATATAAATGACCAATAAGCACATGAAAAGATGCTCAACATTGTTAGTCATCAGGGAAATGCTAATTAAGAAGCAACAGTAAAATACCTCTACACACCTAATAGAATAGTTGAAATTAAAATAATGGATAGTGATAAATGTTGCCAAGGATATGGGGCAACTGAAACTGTGACCGTTGTTATAGGAAAAGTAAAATTTTACAGTCCCTTTGGAAAACAGTTTGGCAGTTTGTTTTTTCATAAGATTAAACATCCCTTGTCACACAACCCTGCAATTCCACTCTTAGGTATTTATCCAAGAGAAATGAAAACATGTCTACACGAAGACTTGTGGTGAACGTTCCTAACAACTGCGTTCCTAATAGCAAGAAACTAAAAACCAAAAGTGGATCAAGAGGTGAATAGATAAACACATTGGAGCATATCCATACAATGAAATACTTCTGAGGAACAGACAGGAACAAATCTCTGATACACATCACACGAGAAGTGAATATCAAAAACATGCTGAGGAAAAGAAGCATGCATAAAGGAATATGTACTGTGTGGTTCTGTTTATATGAAATCCTACAAAAGGGAAACCAACTTGTAATGACAGAAGGCATGCTGGTGATTGCCTCGGGCCAAGGGTGAGGGTGTAGAGCTGAGTTCCAAGAAACACAAGGGAACTTTTTGCCTTAGTGGTGGTTGCTTCCTTGTATACGTTTCTTAAAATCCATTGAACTGTATGCTTAAAAGGAGTGCATTTTATTGTATGCAAAGTATGCCTCAATCATGTTGATTTAAAAAAATAAGCTGATCAAAAAACCCACTAAGACTGGTTTTATGTTGATGGACCAGAGGATGGGATTTTTTTCCCCCTTTGCTTTATATTTGTTCCTCTCACTCCTAATTTTTTAAAAATTGTGTAAGCATTTCTTCCATATTGCAAAAGCATCAATATCTTTTAAATCTTTTCTACAAATTTCCATACAGATTTACACTATTGCATTTCCTCCTTCCTATAATTACTTTGTTTTTTAAAAGTTGGTGATCTAAGGGGGCTGGCCCCGTGGCCGAGTGGTTAAGTTCGTGCGCTCCGCTGCAGGCGGCCCAGTGTTTCGTTGGTTCGAATCCTGGGCGCGGACATGGCACTGCTCATCAAACCACGCTGAGGCAGCGTCCCACATACCACAACTAGAAGGACCCACAACGAAGAATATACAACTATGTACCGGGGCGGGGGGCTTTGGGGAGAAAAAGGAAAAAATAAAATCTTTAAAAAAAAAAAAAAAAGTTGGTGATCTAAGGATATCTAACCTATTTCCCATCTTCAGACTGGACCATTTTAAAGTAAAAAATCCCTCACACGAGGTCCTCTACATGCTTTATTTGCTGGAGAATTATATGGGCTGAAGAGCTCGGCAGAGAGATGGCTTATGATCACTCAGCTGCCTCATCCTGACCTCTCTGTAGTGAAAGTTCAGCTTCTTAGGAACATAAGGGATAATGTTTCTTTCAGGATTTCCACAGCGAACTGCTGACCTCTTCTTGTTCTCTTTGTTCCTCTGGCCTTAAGGACACTTGAGCAAAGTTAGTATTGGAGCCTCCCAACTTTTGCAGGCAGTCTGATTAAGCAGGTTGTTGAAATGGTATGAGGGTAATTTTGTGTACATTAATTAAAAAAATAAAAAGAATACCCAGGCACAAGGCCATGTTGCCCTCCACTGCTCAGTAAATTTAATTAAATTGGCCTGTTCCTGGGAGACATTTTCTGCCTGAGTTTGGATAGTTAGTGCAGGTAACGTTTACAAAACTCCGTTTGGATAGGTGTTCAATTAGGTTTTCCAATTTAGGCTGCACTGAGCTGATATACATTTTCGAGTGATTTGGTGCATTTTGATTTTCAATTTTCTGGGTCATGTTTTTAAGTACATGGAGGCCAAAGGAACAAACTTGATGAATTAGTGCAATCAAAGAGCAAACAAAGCATTCCTAATAGATTGAAAGAACCCCAAGGAAATATTCACAGTTTTCTTCTTCATGTATCTTTCAGTGGCCATTTTCTTACTGTTGTCATCCATTCACGTATTTACTCTTTCGTGCTGTCATTTATTCCTTCATTTGTTCATTTACTCACAAATATTTATTAAACGTATACTAAGAGTCCACACCTTCAGGATGCAAAGATACCAAGAACAGATACCATTTTCTGAACTTCTTTGATTTGTGGCACTATACACACTTTATTGCTAATCCTTAAAGCATGTCTGGAAATGAGGTATAATTATACTTATTTTCTAGATGAAGATAATAAGATTGAACCAGGATTTGAACTCAGATATCACTGACTCAAAAACCCAGCTTCATTTCACTAAACTGCTGTGCCTCCCAAATCATATTTTAGAGACAAATTAAAAAGGTCTGTTAAAAATCAGGACAGTGAAACCAGCTGGAAAGATGTAGGAATTCTTGTCCTGGCCCTGACAAACCAGACTTATGATCTTGGAGAAACACTTTATCTACAGGAGATTTATGTATAAATCCCCTATAAAAGAGGAAATTATTAGATTATTTTTATGGTCCCTTCCCTTCCAGTTCCAAATATTTCTAATCCTTTCATTTTTACTTTGAAAAATAAAAATGGCTGACTTGATAGTTGGATTTTCAGAGATATAGTAATTTTTTTAATTATTATTTTGATTTCTATTTTCTCTCCTTTACTAACTAGCTCATCAATTAAGCTACAAAAGAACAAAGAAAGGTATTGGGTACTTAATTTGGGGAGAAAGTCAGATGTTGAACTATCAACTGATTCTAAATAGCACCAAGCAAGTTGCAAGACATTGCTTTTCAGCTCCAGTTTCTAACTTTCCATTTGGCATCGGTCCTTGAACATGACAATATAATGATGTTCTCAATTTGGTGATTTTTAAATATTTTAATCTTAATTAAAGTATAGAGAAAAAGTTGCATTTGCTGAGTTCGAATGCTCGCCAAGTGTGAGAAAACCGTATCTCAGCTGTATGTCCTGGTACACAGTGTTCTTGGAACTTCTCATGTGTCATTCTGTCTGTTCATGTGCAATCTGATAACCAACTACAATTAGCAAGTGAAATATTTATATATGCAGCCACATAGTCAGTCCATATGTGCAAAATATTGCAAGTTCCTCAGTAGCATTTAGCATCACCCACTGTTATCTTAGTTTCTTGAAATAGACCTTATGGTGCCTTACAAAATATGCCCCCAAAGCATGCAATTTCCTTGCTTTGCATGTTTATAGTAGCGCTCAAGTCAGCCTTGGTAAGGTGACCAGTTTGTTCTCTAACAAAATTCAGCACCGCCAACACATAGCTCTCTTTCCCTCTGTGTTACTCATGTGCTTGACTTACAAGCTACACTGTGTCCTGAAAGCGGTGTTCATCCACGTCAGCTAGCCGGTTACTGTTTTATTTATAAAAATTCCAATCATTGTCCGAGCACAACTGATCGAGGGCACACATCGAGAGCCTCATAAAGGAAATTTAAAGATTCACCAGATATACACTCTATTATCAGCACATGAACAACAAAAAAGGCTTGTTGACTTCCTAAAAATTTTCCCGAAACTGAAAATCCATAAACGGAAGAAAAGCAAGCCTCTGATTTACTCCTGAATTAAATCAAGGGACATCCAGCAGTTGAAAGAATGCAGGGCAGCTGCCCTCAATAAAATATTGGTATGTCGGCCCCTGCCCCTCCCAAGGCTGATCACATTACATCGAGTAAAGGAGAATGAAAGGAAGTAAGATCCTACCTGCATGCTTCGGTTTGCGTTTAACCTTACTTACCAGAAAAGTTCCAGCTTTCGCAATTAAATCATAACACAAGAGGGAGAGAGGAGAGGGGGAGGTGAAGAAGAACATGAGATGACTGACATGCCCCTGGAGCTGAATCTGGTACTTGTGCTATTGAACTAATATACAGCCAATCCAAATTGATGGAGTGTGATGAGCAGACAAACGTCCTGTTTATTAGACCAATATAAATAAGAATGTCTCTAACCAAATACAGCTAATGTCTAGTTCCAGGGAATATTGATGCCATTAATTTATGACCTCTATGTTTTTTTAATAATACAAACCTTGTTAATAATGCAAAGTCTCTTAAAACGTGTAATTCCACAGCTCTTAAGAACAACCTTGAAAAGAAGGTACTTTATACTACAATAATGGCATCGTGTCACTAGAGTTTGAAGCAGGGATGGATGCATTATTTCCTGTCTTGTTATATTGTAATAGATTTGTGGTGGGATGGTTTAAGAGGCTCCTGCTGTCTCAAACTGTTCCCTTTAAACACTGACCATGAACCAGGCACGGAGATGATTTGGACACTTAACATTCTCAAGGACAAAAATTTCTCCCAATGTAGTAGAGAAAGAAGGGAAGAAAAGATTTTTTATCATTCTGCTTTACTCTCACCAAGGCAAACTTAGAGACACGAGAAGGACTGAAACATGGAGATTCTAATACTGAGCTTGCGGTGCCTGATTGTATACTGTATAAATTAGTAGCATAAATGCCCGCAATGGAATAAAAATATGCAGTGCTATTTAAGCAATGGTTTAAACAAATGTAGCTTATTTTCAGTTAAAAGTGCTAACTTGGCTACTCATAGCCAAATCTCTTTGCAGGGCCTGTTGGCCACACTGTTTTCCCACCGTGACAGATTGGAGTTAATTGAAAAGTTGCTAGTTTAGAGCCGTCACTGAAAACTTGCCTGGTGAAATAAAATCAGCCTGGTGACTGTCCTTCAGCCAATTTTTACATAGCCTTTTTAGCCTGGTCATCATTTTTTAAGGAAACTAATATGAATATTTCCCATAGCCATCAAAAATATTTAACAAGGGGGAGCACTTCTACTTAAAAAAGTTCTCAGAGATTGTTATTATTCTTGATTCTTCTTTTTTGCCATCAATGAACTTTGTGTGCTCTATTTATGACATAGGATGGCTTTTAAGGTGCAATTAGAAACCTGGTTAGCATGTTCTCGGAAGGAGGTGAGCTGAGGAAACTGGAATGAATATTCCATGGGAGAGTGAGAGCATTGAAGGTAAGGTGAATGGCAAGAAATTAACAAGCTGATGACTCTAATTGTCCTAGTTGGGAATTCTTCTTGCCATATTTATTTAAATCATGTTCCTTAAATTTCTATTTCAGTGCATACTACTGTTAAAAGATAAACTGAGGCATATGAAAAACTTTAAGAGTTTATTTGAGCAAAAGCCTATTCAAATCAGGTGGCATCCAACCAGAAGATAGAAAGGAGCTCGGAGGAGCCGTAAAAAATGAAAGACTTTTATAGGCAGAAGGGAGTGGGAACAAGGAAGTTATATTAGGCAAAAAAGCGGATTGGTTATTGCAAGGTTACTTTCCTTTAGGGGATGGCAGGGGTCTATTAGGCAGATTACCCAAATAGTGCTGATCACAGATTCCTGATTGACTGGGTTAAGGTTCCATTCCTAGGAAAGCTGAAACCATAATTAAGGTAAGTTTTGGTTTGGTGATGTGGGGCTTAGCATAAGTAACTCCATTTGGGGCCTGTTTCCTTGTTTTTAAAATTGCAATATGTACTTTGAATATCTTCATGGACAAAACAGGTCTCAGTAAATTGTCATCTAATGATCAAAATTTCTTCACAAAATTGATCAGATTTCTTTGTTCAGAGCCATACTATATCCAAGCTTTATGAGCCTTTTCAAGGGAAACGGAAAGCATGGTTGCTATCCAGAAAGTAATAACTCGCCTGGATTTCAGTAAATATCAGTGAGTTATTCTTACGATGACTGAAGTCCTAAGGAGCTCAGTGCCAAAACTCAAACTTTGCTCCATGAAACAACATCAGCGTTGCTTGAGGGCTTGTTGGAAACACGGATTACCAGGCCCCTCCCCAGATTTGTGGAATCAGAATCTGCAATTTAACAAGACCCCCTGGTGCTTTGTATGTTATTAAAATACCAGAAGCACCTCCCCAATGGATATGTGTGGGACACCTGGGTGAATTTCCTTGGAAAAAAATCTTTGGGTCTAGAAAGTACCCTTTACTTTTGTTATTCTAATTTCTAACCACATAGTTAAACTTGCAGAACAGATGGTTACATTTAGAATTAAAAATCTAAAAAAAATAGGCCTCAGAAAGGTGGCACATTTTCGTCATTGGAATTTCCCCCATTTGGGCACTATAGTCCATTTGGAGACAGGAAATAACACCCAAAGAGCAAGACTGTGGACCATATGGAATGATGACAAACTCAATTGCACACGGGTGTAGAGGACATGTTAAGTAGCTGTTGCGCTGACACGTATCAGCATCAGCTGTGTAAGCATAATTATTGGTCGAGGGCAGATTGTTGTCAAACAGCTAACAAACAGGAAACAGTAACTTCCCTCACTCAGGGCCTTGACCATGCCAACGTTAGGCCTATGTGCTCTGTACGTGTATTTTCTCTGAAGCCAATTAACCTCTTTATTGGAAAACAAGGGCTTTGTTATTCTTTAATGTGGCAGCTAATCCTTCATAGTAGATAGCTTTCATTGAGCATGAGTGGAATGAGTTGTGTTTACTTCACTGACCGACATTCCTGTACAATTAAAAGAAAGGTTAATTGTTTAATTTCCTCAACATTGGTGTTAGTGAAAGCAAGGAGATCTGTAAAACTCAAAACTATAGTTTTTCATTCATCCAAGACCAGCGGAGCCGTGGAAATTTACTTTTGGATGGTATCTATCTTTTTATTTTCCTGACCGTGGAAAGAAGGGTGAAGGCTTGGATATCTTTGTGGAATCAAATTTTATTATATTTCTTCCATATAACTTTGAAGGTTGAGATTGGGATAAGACACAAGCCTGTGGATTTGTCAGATTACTTTGATGTTTCAGACTTAGAGTTTTGGGCTGGTATGCAGCGCATGGAAGAAGCTAACAGAGCGGAATAATGAAAATATAGGCAATGACCACTTTAGTAGATATGAGAAGCTGGAAATATATTTAATAACAACAACTTACACCATTAAAGTGAGTTCACCAAAAGACTCAGGAAGAAAGGTCATGAGCAAAGGGGCAAAGTCATTGACCTTGCTGAATTTGCTTGGAAATTAAGTAAAGAGACTTGCAGATAGTGCCACAAAGCACGAGGATGGCAGCTCCGTGCGCATAGTGTCTGTGTGTGTCTACGCATACCGTGGTATTCTTGTTATCGTACATTCATGTTTCATCATCGGATCCTTTCCCCCGATTTCTCCAATCTGCTGGATTCCTTACCTCTATTGTCCCACTTCTTCTCTCTTGACTTCTTTCTCCAAATATCGAAATTAAAGTCTATTCTTCTTTATTTCATCCTGAGGGTTGAAATCCCTTTTGGTTCCTTTATTTTTTAAAGCTACTCCAGTGCCTGAAGTTGTAGACATACAAATATCCAAGGCTGGCCTCGAGATCTGTGCAGTTCAATAGAAAAATAATGTGAGCTACGTATGTAATTTTTAATTAAATTGCAATTTGAAATTTTCTAATAGCCATGTTAAAAAAATGAAAGATTAATTTCTTAAATATTTGTATTTAACCTAATATGTACAAATTATTATCATTTCAACATGTAATCAATATATACACATTATTGAGATAGCTTACATTTTTGGGGATTTGAAATCCTGTGTGTATTTCACACTTACAGCATATCTCAATTCAGACTGGCCCCACCACAAATGTTCAATAGCCACGTGTGACTAGGGACGACCATATCGTCAGATGATAAACTTTATATCTCCACAAAGGACCTAAATTTTTTTTGCCATGAATGTGAAATGCTATTTACAAACAAGGAAAATATGCATTTTAGACCAGGGAAGACCCATCTTTATCAAGGACTATAACATATAGGACTTTAGAGCATTGAACAACAGTCAATTTGAGAAATATGACTTTGATAGAAGCTTTTAATCATTTTATCTCTTGTTAAAAACTTAAAAGCCTTCATTGGTGTAGACACAACTATATATTTTTTTCCTCATTCATTTTTGGGTGAGTGTAGTGTGGGAGGGCACATTGAAGCTGCGCTATGCGGCTTCTCTAAAAACACTCCTATACACACATCTTCTCGTGTATATTCTTCCAGAAAAATCAAGGGACTTGGATAATTCATCCTGAAAAATATAACTTTCACCATTTATATTGTGCTTTCCATTATGGTTCAAAAAATAATTTAAAAACACCAGCTATGGCTGTCCTGAGAGTATTATAGTATCTCTAAAATATTTGTGCTATCTGTGCCCTCTTCTCCTTCTAAAGCTTTCCTCTGCCTCCTGAGAAGAGATGTGCACAGCACATCTTTTTAGTCAGACAGCGATAGCTTCTCTTTCAGATACTTCTAAAATCTCCTTTTGTTCTGCCATTTCTGGCTACCCTTATCAAGGGAAAGAACATAATTCTCAGAGTCAACTCTATGATCCAGATCGCAGAGCAAGCTCAAAAATGGGTTCATGAAAGACAGCTCATACCACCTGTTAGGGCACAAGTTAGGAAAACTATAAGGGACTAGAAGGACCCGCATTTAAGACCTGAAGTGTGAAAACCCCAATCCGTTAAACAGACCCAGCAGAGGGAGTTTCTCTACATCTCAAAATGATTCTTCTTTTCACCACAAGCTTGCTTTAAATTAAAGTCTCTCCATCTTCCTTGAAATTAAGTATTTGTTTATAAATCAATATCTATTTGAAAGAGAGTGAAGAAAAGAGAAAATGAAGGCTAAAGTGTTGGCAACTGGTGCCAGATTGAGATTAATCAACAATGAAGATAAACCATTTCTAAACTTACTCTGTAAGTCAAAGAGAAAATAAGATTCACTGTTTAAAGGTTCAGTTTCTGTTCATTTTCACCTTAACGTGTGACCGAACAAATTATGAAATGAAACTCTACAATGACCTTACTCATTAACGGCACTCTTGAAATTAATGTCCATGAGTACCCTTACCCACCACCATTACGTACACAGAGAGGCACATTTCCAGTTTCATTCCAGACAACCCCACAATGGCCCTGCAAGATGATGGCCACTGATTAATGTTTGCCTGAGGACTGTTAACTGCACGTTTCTAGAGCTGCTGGAAAGCTAATTCTTACCAAAAACAGCTGCGAAACCAGACTGACTTTTAACCTCCCCTGTTGAATACAGGAACTCTTGGCACAATTACAGTGCAAGTAGCACAGAATCTATGGGGTTACCATTATAGAAACAGACTTGGCCAGCAGGAAATGTTTACATCCTGCTTGAAACCCTGATGTTTGACATGAAACTGGAGCGGCTCACCATGGTTTCAGAAAACAAAAGTCTCCATCTTTGAACTTGCCTCAGAGCCCAAACAAACAAATATTCCCATTTCCTTACTGTCAAACGCCTCACTCCCAACTACTCCTTTCATTGAACTGTTTTTATGCTCTGTAGATACAGGAAATAAACGGTCCTGCAGTGATCCGCCTATAATGAAATACAAGCCACTTGCACAAGGATAACACTCAGTAAGCAACACAAGCAAGACAGACAGAACTGGGTTGGTCCTTGCAATTCCTCACACATCTCCTAGGTAAGGCAATTATATACTAATTAAAATGAAGTGGCCAGCCCTGGTGAGCTGGTGGTTAAGATTCGGGCCTTTCACCACAGAGACCTGGGTTCTTTTCCCATTCAGGGAATCACACCACCCATCTGTCAGTTATCGTACTCTGGTGGCTGCATGTTGCTGTGATGCTGAAAGCTATGCCAACAGTATTTCCAACACCAGCAGGGTCACCCATGGTGGACAGCTTTCAGCGAAGCTTCCAGATTAAGCCAGACTAGGAGGAAGGACCTGGCTACCCACTTCCAAAACATTAGCCATGAAAATCCTATGAATACAGTGGAGCATTGACTGATACAGTGTGGGAAGGTGAAAGGATGGCAAAAAAAGACTGGGCAGGGTTCTTCTCTGCTGTATGCAGATGTGCTTGGAGTCCAAATCAACTCCAGGGCACAACCACCAACAAAATAACTAGGCATCTTACTACAAAAGCAAGATAGCCAGGTTTCACTATAACTCACTAAATTTGAACCTTAGAACTCAAGAGGTAGTAATGACATGCCGCCTTTCACCAGATTCTCCATGATCAAACATAGCCATGTGAAGGTCAAACAGAGCCATATGAAGGGGGCTGGGAGGAATGGAAGAAACCTGGGCTGAGATGTTGAGGATCTAGAAGAGAGAAGCTAAAACTCTTTTCCAACCTCCAGCAGCCCCTTGGCAAAGTTATAGCACCAGAAAACCACCTGGTCACCCAGTTTCCTGCCAGTAACCGGACAAAAGAGGGAAGCTAGTGAATCTCCCTAAAGGACTGTTAATTAGTTTAATGAGCAACTTACACCTGATGCCCCTCATTATTTCCCTTCCTCCACCAGGAAAATATTAAAGAGACAGGAAACACAGAAGAGGGCACCAATTACCATCTTTCAACACGGCTGATACATGCATTTTTTTTTTTTAAAGCAAATCACTGGTTTTGCTCTTTTCTTAGGTGAAATGCAGAACCTCTCAGAGGGCAAACAATTTTGTTTTGACTTCATCAGGTTACTATGATTAGACTCTACTGGTTTGTTCCTTCTTGTGTTAAGATGACCGTGCAAATGCACCCACTTCCTAACTACAGAAGGCCAAAAGGAAATCAGGCAGCCAAAAGGAAATTGTGCACCATTATTCCACTTCCAATCTTATTTGGATTTCATAAGCATATATGGTCAAGGGATTGTTGGAAAGGCTTTAAGACAATGTGCTGGGGGGATAAAAAAATAGATTTTAGTTTTGGGAATATTCTGTTACTCGATCTTATGAATGTATTTAATCTCTCTGAATTTCTGTTCCTTCATCTACAAGATCAATATCATCTTTCAGAACAACAGTATGAGTGGGTAAGAGTTCAGGCTGCTCTAGACACATCTGCACTTGAATATGAGGAAAGAAACTTTTTCATTTAAGAAAAGTCTTAAAGTTCACCATTTTGGTTGTCTTCATTCAAATGAGATGATCTTTTTTTAAAAACCATGATATTGTGTATTAGTTTTCTATTGCTGCTGTAACAAATTGTCACAAACTTCGTGGCTTAAAACAATACAAATTTATCATCTGACATTTCTCTAGTTAGAAGTTTGACACAGTCTCATTCAGCCAAGGTGTTGGCAAGGCTTCTTTCCTTTGTAGAGGATCTCGGGGACAATCTGTTTCCTTCACTTTTCCATCGTCTAGAGGCCACTCAAATTCTTTGGCTCATGACCCCCTTTCTCCATCTCCAAAACCAGCAAAGTTACATCTTTCTGACTGCAGCCAACAAAGTTCTCTGATATTTTAAGGACTTATGTGACTACACTGAGTTCACCTGGAAATACCAGGATATTACCCCTCATCCTAAAGTCCTTAACTTACTCACATCTGGAAAGTGTCTTTTGCCATGTAAGGCAACATATTCACGGGTTCCTGGGAGTAGGATGTAGACGTTTCTGGGGGCCACTATTCTGCCTCTCATACTCTGGAAAGTAGCAGAATCTTATAAATAGTCTGTCACTTACAAAAATATCTTTGCAACCTTGACCATGTTTTTAAGAGACACATGGTCAATTTTAAAACTTTCTATAGCCCTCCAAAGAGTTTCTTATTGTCAGAAGTGATAACATGAAAGTAAATTGAATAGTAAATAAGTGTAAATACATCCAGTTTTTGGATCTGGTTACGTTCAAGATATTTTCTTGAACATAAAATATTAATCTACAGGAAAACTTTGGTAAAATGTGTTGAATGGTCTAACAACTAACTTGACAAAACTAACAACTTCAAAAATAGTAAGGGCAAAATTATGTCTTCATCGCCCCCGAAATATAGGCAGCTGTATTTCTGTCCCTTTTAAATTTTCCCAATAAAATGAAACATCTTAATGACTCAAATTTTTTTTCTCACTATAGCTATAGGCTTTTTTCTTTTTTCGTGAAGAAGATTGACCCTGAGCTAACACCTGTTGCCAATCTTCCTCTTTTTGCTTGAGGAAGATTGTTGCTGACCTAACACCTGTGCTGATCTTCCTCTATTTTATGTAGGATGCCGCCACAGCCTGGCTTGATGAATGGTGCTAGGTCTGCACCTGGAATCAGAACCTGCGAACCCCAGGCTGCCAAAATGGAGCAAGCAAATTTAACCACTATGCCACCAACTGGCCCCCTTTCTAGGCATTGTGACCTGAACTGTTTTCAAGTTATACCATCCAATTATACTCAATGTGCAATGGAATCCTGCTGCAATGTATTCTGTCCCTTCTCAGTCTTCTTTGCTATATGCTCCCTGCATTACTAAAATTTAAATGCTGGAATTTCCCAGGAGTCAGTGCTTCATTCCCAATATTCCCAGGGTACTGCTTCATTACACTTAATTCTTGGCTCTTGATCACATCTGGTTCCATAGCTTTATATAACTTTCTACACTCTGACAAATGTCAAAGTTATATCCCCAGACCCAAGCTCTTCCAAGTTCCCATATGACATTTCTAGCTAGATGCCTAATAGCCTTGTGAAACCTACTCCTTGTGAAGTCTTTCCCATCTCAGTAAATGGGGTCTTCCTTGATGATCCTCTCTATTTCTCACAGCCAACGTAAGGAAACTATGACGTTTTATTTTCCAAATACCTACAGAGTCTGACCCCTTCTCATACTACCATGCCTTCATCTACATCCCTAGTCCAAGCTAGCATCGTCTCTCACCTAGATTATTGGAATAGTTCCCAAATGGCCTTGCCGTTTTTATCCTTGCCTTGTCCTCTGTGCAGAAATACCCCGTGGCTTCCCATATCACTCAGAATAAACTACAAAGTCCACATTATGGATACAAGGGCTTCTGTGATCTTGCCCTCTCCCTCACTGCTCTCATCTCCTGCCATTCTCCTATTTACTTACTGGGTTCCAGACACTCTGACCTCATTGGGTCTTTCAAGCTTCTATGGTGATTACCTTCCATTTGCTCCTAAAGATCCACTCTTCACGTTTCTCCCTTCTATTCTGTGCCCTGAAGGGGGGAAGATTTGGCCTTGATGAGCAGGGGCCGGAGCCCTCTGGCTGTGGCCAATAGGGATCTCTGCCAAAAGATTAGAGGGAGAAAGAGAGACAAGTCAGAGTTTACATCGGGAGAAAGAGAGACAAGTCAGAGTTTACATCTGGCGGCTCTCACCCCGCAGGTTCTCTGCGGGCAGGCTGCATCCCTCATGTAAGGAGTCCAGTCCTACAAAGCAGTCCTCCCTGTCTCTGTTCCTGCCACTAATCTAGCCCCTCACCCTTTTGGGCTTAATATCAGTAACGGAGACCCACTGTTATTTGTCCTAGGTACTATATTTTTCCCCAAAAATTCATTGCACTCTGTCTTTGCTCTTTACATAGAGACTTGTGATTAAACTCTACTCAAATTAGTCTGCAGGGACCCTGACTGATATAAATACCAAGAACACTTCTCCTTCGGCACCTCAGAACGTTGTACTCACTCTTTCCCATGCCAGGTACATTCATCTCCTTGATAGTCCTATGGCTCATTTCCTTCCCTCACATCTGTCACTGTTCAAATGTCACCCTGGTAGAGAGGCACTCCTTGACTATTTTACATAAAATAACACCACCTCCTCCATCTCTCTCTATCCCGTTGCCTTGTTAGGTTTTTCCCTGTATAGCATTTTTTCACCCACTGACATGTTATTTATCTATTTGTTTATTGCCTATCTTCTCCCATAAGAATGCAATGGAAGCTCTATTTTAAGAGGAACTCTGTTGTACTCTGCAGCAACCCTCAAGCCTAGAAAACGACTGGGTCTATAGTAGACACACGCTTACTATATATTGAGTGAATGAATAAATAGGATCACATTTTGAATAACCTGAGCAGAAGGTTTAGTCAATGAAAGTACTAGGAGGGCTCCATTATGCTTGCTTGACTCTGAAATCTGAGGCAAGACATTATAATAGGGCCCAATGTTTCAACCAAGTGACTTCTGGATCCTACCTAATCTTGCAATCTCACTTCAATCTTTCTCTCACTGCTCTTTGAACTCTGTACAAAGCAAATAAAAGAAAACAACTACTGAAGGGATAAACACAGCTTGAAGGTGGAATGAGAACTGAATGAAGTTGAAGACTGGGACAAGAAAAAGCAGAGTTAAGGGAGCCTCAAAGTTTGAGCAGCACATTGTGAACCAGGAGAACGAGCGTGAGTCTAAATTTAGCAAAAGAAAAGCGTTCTGTTCTAGAGACAGCTGAAATTGATAGCTGATCCATTTTCAGGAACAACCTAAAAGGGTGAGTTTATAAACAAAGTAAGTGTGGCTTCATAAATGTTACTTAGTTATTGTAAGGTATATTTAAGGCATAAATGGTGCTTATTGAGCAGTTTATTTTAAAGATTAGGGAGCCAAAGTAGAATAGAGTATAAAATGGGAGCAAGAAAAGTTGCAAGAGTTGAAACTACCTTTTTTCCCCTATAATCTTTAAGCGTTGCAAACAGACAAAATGAGTAACACCACCTCAACTCACTGTGTAGATTAATAGCAGTTGTGAGTTTCAGGAGCTGTACACACATTTTATCTTTTTATCAATCTCCCTTTACTTTCATAAGCAGAATTACTAAACATTTTGCATTAAAATACACATGTTTTTTGGATGAGAATCAGCTTGTACTATATAAAAAAAAACCGTTTAGGTCTTTAATATGAATATTAGGAGTGCAGTTTAATCCGCCCAATTTTACCGCGTATCTTCTATGTGTTAATCACTTATATTCTAAGATCATAGATAAATAAGACTCCTGGTTCCTGTCCTGAAGGAATTTACAGTCCAATAAAGGAAACGAGTGTTTTTCAAGCAGCGATTATTATCAAAGATGTTTAACCAGTAACATGAATAAAACACTATGGGAAGCTGAAGAAAGGAAAGGGTAATATTGCATGAAGGAGAATCAAACTAGGAAAGGATCAATAAAAGTTTCAAAAGGAGTAACATTTGAGTTGAACCTGAGAAATTATTTTTGTTATAAGAGTTTGGTAAGAAACTTTACCTGGGTAAAGAAAATAAGACGAGCAAAGGCAGGTTTTCAGAAAATAGGGAGAAGAGACAAAAAAGTGAATAGGCATAAAAAATTAGTAGTATTGAGGCACATTAGGGCTAGGTTGAGTCAGATGAAAGGTAGAAAGGACCACATGTATTCTATAAATAAAATTATGTAAGAGTGGATAAAAAATGACAGATATATGGGGCCAGCCTGGTGGTACAGAGGTTAAGTGCACACGTTCCGCTTCTGCAGCCCAGGGTTTACCGGTTTGGATCCCAGGTGCGGACATGGCACCTCTTGGTAAGCCATCCTGTGGTAGATGTCCCACATATAAAGTGGAGGAAGGTGGGCACAGATGTTAGCTCAGGGCCAGTCTTCCTCAGCAAAAAAAAGGAGGATTGGCAGTAGATGTCAGCTCAGGGCTAATCTTCCTCAAAAAAAAAAAAATGACAGATATGAAAGACATTTGAGAGTTAGACTTAACAAGACATAATCTCTGCTTGGATTTGATGGAGATGGTGGGAGAAGCCAAAGTTGGATGCTAAATTTCAACTTTAAGGAACTGACTGTATGATAGCGTTCATATCTAAAGTATTGAATAGAGTAGGGGGATCAGGTTTAAAGAGTTGGGTGATGGACGCACCTTGGAACACAATGTAGAAAGGAACCTCTACAACTTCCAGGTAGAGGTGTCCAGTAGAGAGTTGGAAACACAACTCTGGAACTTTGGAGTGTTCAGGAGTGGAGATATAGATTTGAGTATGATTATTTATGGTGGAATTATACATGAGCCTAATTCATGCAACTGATGAAATCAACCAGGGAGAAGAAATTGAGGAAGGAAACCTGAGTCCCTAGACCAGAGATAGATTTGAGAGTCTGTGTTTGGCCTTGCAGACTGTGCCCTGTACAATCTAGGGATGTGTTCACTCAGACTGTGCAGTGAATGCTGCCTACTGGAGTTGTTCGATGCAGCTACCTTCAGATTGGAGAAAATAAGCCACATAGAATGTTTCAAGAGGAGAGGGAGGAGGCTGCAGGACCGTGAGGAACACCAAATATCGGGGGTGGGAGAAGAAAAAGAATCCAAACATGATTCTGAATAGGAATTGTCAGAGAGAAAAGAGGAAAACCAGAAGTATAGTGTTTGGAAACAGAAGAACCATTTTCAAAGGAGGCATAATCAACCATATTAAATTCGATGGAAAGGTCAAATAAAACACAGAATTTAAAGAGTTCTTTGTACTTGAAAGCTAGGAGATGATTGTTGATTGCAATAAGACTGAGACTGGGGCATAGCTCAAAAGTCAGAGTGCAAGTTAAATGATCGTTTTGAGAACAGGGACTTTTCCCATCTGTCTTTATAGCCCCCACACCTTGTGCAGCATCTGCTCTAGGCAATGAACAACTGTTGAGTGAATGAATAAACAAACGAATAAATGTACTCTAAATTACAGTGGAGTTGAGTTGGGCCTTGATAAATAAACAGAATTCAATTTGACTGGGTCAGTGCTTTTCAACGAATGTCATGACATACTACTTGTGACATGGGCCACAAATAATTTCCTGCTAAAACTAGTTTACAAAACCTTGCCGATTATCATTTAAAACAATAGATTAAATTTATGGCGTATAATAAGTACATTCTCATTCATATGCCAAGTTGAAGTCCTGAGTGAAAGATAAATGGGGAAATTTAGAGCTGAATTTCTAAGAAGCATAAGAAAATCCAGTTACATGCAGCTCTGGTGGTGTTTCCCAAACATAGGTTTTGTTCATCATGATAATGAAGTGCAAAGAAAATCAGGAAAAGTGTTGGATATTTAGAGAAAGGAGAGAGGAAAATGTCAGGTGGAATGAAAGTATCCCAGGTAATGGGAATGACAGGAGTGCAGATGCCAGAATGTGCTTGGCATAATAGAAGGATCTACACTAGCCTAGTTAAGTGGGACGGGACGCTCTGGGAGATGCTGTAGAGATATGAAAAGATAAGGTCTCCATCCTGTCATTCATTGGGTGAAAATATTGGGAAATATAAAGACATCGAGAAATTTTGTTCACTGGAGAAATGGAATAGGATTTCTATTTAGTGAAAGAGTCGGTATGCCTTTTTATCAGGCAAAAAAATAATAGAAATAAAAAACTATTGTGTAAGGTTGGAGACTGATTCAAAGAGCGTAATGCCACAAAAACATTTACAGGTCAAATTTTTCAGTCTAACCTTCTCCAAAAATGAAATAGCCTCTATTCTAGCAGTGCATAACGTGCATACAATATGTTAGTAATATCATCTTGTCATTCGAGGTCATGTTAACCTTGAAGACAGAGACAAGTACTCCCTAAGTTAATCATCACTTCCTTTGGAGTTGGTGGCTATTTCAGCTTGAAGTTTTGTTCCGAACAGGAATGTGAAAGGCTACTGAAATGATATGTTTATAGAAGGTCAGACTAACCCAGAGGTCTTCAAGTATTACAAAGTGAGAAATGTTT
Source organism: Equus quagga (assembly GCF_021613505.1). Classification (NCBI taxonomy): domain Eukaryota; kingdom Metazoa; phylum Chordata; class Mammalia; order Perissodactyla; family Equidae; genus Equus; species Equus quagga. Next base: position 13,854,140 of record NC_060287.1, on the reverse strand, counting down.
AGATTGGCCCACAGTTGTGTCTGTGATTGGACAAAAGATAAGCCATTCTTTGCCATCCTCCAAGGTCACACTACTCTTAAAGTTAAGTGCCCTCTACTGAAATAGTAACCATTCATCTGAATGTGAAATAGACTTGACGCATAGCATGTCTTGAATGTTATATAGCCAAACATTCTTCTCAATGTATAAAAGGGGCAAACTTATATACTGAGAGTAGTGTCAAATCTTGAGAATTACGTTAAGACATCACAAAGAGAGGCCTCAATTATGAAGTTTAGTATTTCATTGACTCATGTCTAAATAATCAGCATATGTCTCGGTGAAGAGCAGACTACTGGCCTGAAAATTAACAATTAATTTTATATTAAGTTTGGCAGAATGGGAACAGCACAGTCAATAGCGCTAGCAAACAGCATGATTTATACGTCACTTTTAATTAAACATGAATTCTTTAAAGTTATTAGAAAAATGAACACATTAAATTTAGTTCCTTTATCATAAATATTTTAGTAGGGGAATAACGGGTGCATTTTTATACACGTATGTGATTTTTTAGATATTGTCCGTCTTTCCCACCTGTCTAAATGCCAACGTATGGATCAAAACAATGAGCACAAAGATAAATGACCTAAAGGAGACTTTCAGAACAACTGATCATGGGGCCGAGATGAATTTGATATTTTAAGAGATTTTTCTCAAAGAACAGAGTGTTACTTGGAAACAGCCATTCATTTTTTTTCAGCATTTAATGTTTGTCAGCTCTTATAATTGGAACTTGAGCTAAAAACTTATGACTAAGTAAAATTCAGGGGATGAAAGAGTATTTCTACATGTCTAGCTTGGTTGAAGAATCTTCAGTAGGAAGGCTACCATTTTTTTTCTGCAGATAAGCACTTTCAGTTTCTTAGCAGAAGATCAGTTTAACAATCTTTAGGAGGATTTAAGATGATTGGTTTTAAATTGAGAAACTTCAATAAACTCGAGTTTCATGATCTCAGACATTGCTTTTTCGGAGAAGTACAATGCAAGAAATAATGTTGCAAAGGAAGCATGAATGAAAACACAAATAACAGGGAAATATTTACCTCTAGAAATGTAGCAATAAACCACAAATTTGAACAAAGTAGAATCACAAAGAAGGAATTACACTATATATATTTAACTTTAGAAATGTCTTGCAACACTAGCCCTCTAAATCTGTCATATTCTGTGAATTATTTGATGAATATTTTATTTAAGATACATCAATAAAATATTTAGCAGTTTCCAGGCACTGTGCGGGTACTGGGTATGCAACAGGAAATAAAAACAGATGTGATTCTCGATGATGCAAGGCTTCATAGGCCAGTGAGGGTGACAGACAATCATAAAATCACACTGGAGGGTGTACAACGTTGCCCATGGACATTCAAGAAAAAGAACATGGGTTTATGACAAAGAAACCTGGCTTGTGCTGAGGAGTAAGAAAATGTTTGAGCTTTGGTTCTAAGGTTGAATAGAAATTAACTAAGTGAAAGGGGCACTCTCAAATAATATTTGTTAAATGACTGAGAATAAATTCCAAGTAATTTTTCTGTGGCAGGAAGCAACATGATTAATCTGAAAAATTGATAGTCGGTGAGGTTGGAGCAAAGACAGCCAAGGGTTAAAGTGGTGGAGAAGTAGGTAGAGACCAAACCATGTGGGATTTGGTCTTTTTCTTAAGAACAAGGAGAGGCCATTGAAGGATTTAAGCAGAGTTAAATGATCGGTTTATGTTTTCAAGAGCTCCCTCCAGCTTTGGTGTGGAGGATGGACCAGTATGGTTAGGAGTAGAAGAGTTAGGAAGAATTGGTGTGGGAAACAGTTGCCTTAGCTTGGACTGGGGTGGTAGTGGTGATAGAGATTGAGACAAGTGGATGGTTTCGAAGACAATTAGGAAGTAAAGCTGAAAGTATTTAGCGATTGTGTTGATCGCCGATCTTTATTGAGAATAACAGAAACAACTCTAGAAGAAGAGGAATGTATTGGAAAGACATCCAGAAGCTAGCAGAATTGAGGGGAAATTGGAAAAGTTAGCTTGGAAAGCAGGCGAGAACAAAAGAAGAGTAGAGAGTCACGAACAAAGACAAAGTCACCCCAAGGACTAGGCTGATAAAGACACCATGCTGGACTCAATTCAATCAAGGCCACTAAGGACAATCTCAAACTGCTCCTGCATCTTTGTATCTTTGCCTAGCAAGAGTCAAAGACCCATGTGGAGCATCCACTTACTTGAGCCTAATTTATGGGCCAGTGCCCTGATGGCTCTGGGAGCAAGGAGAGGGAGTATTTTCTCCTCTTTAGCTTCTATAATCAGATGATGTGCTCTGTCTCCCACAAGGACCCAGCCAATGTGGGATTCTCCTCACTGCAAGGGTGTTCACGTCAGGCTTCACAGGCAAATTGCAATGAAGGCACCATACAGTGTTGGACTGAATATAGCTGGTAATAGAGAGCAAGACATGAAGGATGACTACGGCATACTACTTCCTGAGACAGGAAACACTGGAAAAGTGATGGGTTTCATTTGGGATTAGGTTTTTACTGGGGAAAGGGGAGAATCAAGAGTTTGTTCTTGGACAGGTAGATAGCTTTGGGTCAGACTTTGATCTAAATTTTGTTATCTTATACCTTTTACCCCACTGCATTCAACTATTGGTGTCTCTAAGCTAGAAACTCTACCCTTAGTTAAACGAGCAAAGTTGAGTCGTTGTTAATAATGGATCATTTACCATTTTCATCTTAATTATTTAAAACTCTTTTTCTTAGATGGAATCTTTTTTATAAAATCTGTAGTAGTTTAGCATATTAATCTATTTCTTAACCAAATTGGAGAAAGTGAAATGGCTCCTGCCATTTCATCACTATGTAGGGCTCTTATTTTAATAGCGCCTTTGGTAACAAACATGGAAAGGAAACATTTTACTACAAGTCATTATAGGTTCTTACCAATAATAACTCTGAAAATAAATTCTAAGTATCATTGAATTTTTAATAAGAAGCCAACAAATATTTTGGGCACGCTAAAAGGACTTAAGAGTCTATCTATGCACATTGTTCAGGCAGAATTAGAAAGTTATTCTCTGCAAACGAAGAATGAGACTGTGGGGATTCAGTTTTAAATAGTGTGTTTTGAGGAAGGGCCATTCTGAAATATAAAAAGGTACTCTTGCTTGCAATTAATTTAAAATATTAATAGAGTGATGGAAAGATTACTGGAAATAATGTACAGCTCAAAATGAATTGTCTTTTTTAAAGTTTTCTTATATAATTCACAGAACAAATTCATTATTTTAAAGTGTACATGTCAGAGATTTGTTTTTAGGATATTCACTATGTTGCACAACCATCACCGTTATCTAACTCCAGGATATTTCCATCCTCCCAGAACAAAACCCTCTACTTACTAGCCATCTGTCCCAATCCCCCCGACCATACACACACACAATCCCCTGGCAACCACTAATCTATTTTCTGTCTGTGTAGATTTGTCTGTTCTGGATGTTCCATATAAATGGTATCACACAATATGTGGACATTTGTGTCTGGTTTATTTCACTTTGCATAATGTTTTCAAGGTTCATCCACGTTGTAGCATGTAACAGTGCTTCATTCCTTTTTTGTGGCTGAATAATATTCCATAATATGGACATATGACATTTTGTTTATTCATTCATCATTTGATGGACATTTGGGCTGTTTCCACTTTTTGGCTACTATGAATATACTGCTATGAATATTCGTGTAGACGTATATTTTTTTGTGTCAACGTATATTTTTAATTCTCTTGAGTATATACCTAAGAGTGGAATTGTTGGGCCCTATGGTCATTCCACATTTCACTTTTTGAGAAACCACAAAATTGTTTTCCACAGCAACTGCATCATTTTACATTCCTAGTTATTCATTATTATTTATTCACTATTTTAAAACATACAATTGTACACTATCAAAAAGTACAACATATTAGCATTCCATTTTCTCTACATTCTCTCCATTGTTTTCCTTTTTAAAAAATTTATCATTACCATCCTAGTGAGTGCGAAGTTGTATCTCACTTATCTTTTAATATGCTTATTGGCTGTTTTTATGTCTTCCTTTTAGAAATGTCTATGCAGATCCTTTTCCCGTTTTTCATCGGCTTATTTGTCTTTTTATTGTTGAGTTGTAAACATTCTTTGTATATTCTGAATACTAGACCTTTATCAGTTATATGATTTGCAAATATTTTCTCTCAATCTTTGAGTTGTATTTTCGTTTTCTTGACAGTGTCATTTGAAACACAAAAGTATTTAATTTAATGAAGTCCAATATATCTATTTTTTGTTGTTGTTTTTGCTCATGCTTTTGGTGTCATATCTAAAAAACTGTTGCCTAATCCAAGACCATGCAGATTTACACCTATTTTTCCTTCTAAGAGATTTATAGTTTTGGCTCTTCCAGTTAGGTCTGTGATCTATTTGAAGTTAATTCTTGCACATGGCATGAGGTGGGGGTCCAATTTCATTCTTCTGCATGTGGATGTCCACTTGTCTCAGCACCACACGTTGAAAAGACCAGTCTTTCCCCATTACGCAGTCTTTGCACCTTGTGGAAAATCAATTGACCATGGACATGTGGATTTATTTTTGGACCCTCAATCTCATTCCAGGGGTCTGTATGTCTGTATTTATGCCACTACCACACTGTCTTGATTTCTGTAGCTTTGTGGTAAGTTTTGAAAAGTGAGATGTGTGATTTCTCCAATCTTTTTTTTTTCCCGAGATTGTTTTAACTATTTTGTGTCCTTCGAATTTTCATAGGAACTTTCGGGCCAACTTGTCCATTTCTGCAAAACAACGTGGTTAGAATATTAATAGGGATTGTGTTGAATCTTTAGATCAATGTGGGAAATATGGTCACCTTAACAATATTAAGTCTTTTAATCCATGAACACAGGATGTCTTTCTATTTATTTATTTAATGTTCTTCTATTATTTTATTTTTTAAAGATTGGCACCTGAACTAACATCTGTTGCCAATCTTCTTTTCTCTTTCTTCTTCTTCTCTCCAAAGCCCCCCAGTATATAGCTGTGTATTCTAGTTGTAGGTCCTTCTGGTTGTGCTACGTGGGACGCTGCTTCAGCATGGCTCGATGAGCGGCACTAGGTCCGCGCCCAGGGTTCTAACCTGTTAAACCTTGGGCCACTGAAGCAGAGCACACAAACTTAAGCACTCGGCCACAGGCCAGCCCCTCTCTTTATTTAGATCTTTAATTTCTTTTAACAATGTTTTGTAGTTTTTAGTACAAGTTTTTCACTTCTTTGTTTAAATTTATTCCTATGTGTTTTATTCTTTTTGGTGTATTGTAAATAGAATTATTATCTTAATTTACTTATAGATTGTTCATTTCTAGTGTATAGAAATACAATTGGTATTTGTACATTGATCTTATACTCTGTAACTTTGCTGAACTCATTTATTAGCTATAGTATTTTTGTACAGATTTCTTAGAGTTTTCTATATATAAGATCATCTGCTAGTAGAGATAGTTTTACTTTTTTCTTTCCAACTGCCTAATTTCATTTTTATTTCTTTGTCTTACCTAATTGCCCTAACTAGAAGTTGAATAGAAGTACAATGTTGAGTACAGGTGGCAAGATCAGATATTCTTGTCTTATTCCTGATCTTGGGGAGGAAGCTTTCAGTCTGAATCAGTATTATTTTAGATTAAATTCTACTTTCGTACTTTCTTTTGAGTGTGGTGTACATTATTTGCAACAGTTGGAACAGGAAAGCAGTTCACTTTCTGCCTCTCATTCCTATTTTTTTCTTTGCCAAGTCAGTTTCACCATTCAAATTGCTATTTAACAGAACCCTAAAGTGAGTTTGTCCTTTTATTAAGACACTTGGTTTTTCAGCATTTTTTCTTTAGCTGAAAAACACAATAAAATAGTTTATTTTTAAAAATCTTTTGGAGTTATAGCTGCTAGAGGGGTTTAAAAGAAAACAGAAGATAATAAATTATATTAACAGAAAATTTACCAATAATTATACTGAATTTGTACAATCCAAAATTAAGAAGTAGCTATACACAACAAGAATTTATGTCAACATTGTTTGATCTCCCTGGAGCATATGTCTTTCAAACCAAGGAGACTCATGTCCTAAAGAGGGTCACTGGCTGCAATACCTGAGAAATCACCTCTTGCTATGCACCTAACAGTTCTGATATTGAAACGTCCAAGGAAGACTTACTGAGATTCCAAAAGAGAGTGGCCTTTACTGAATTGGAAGATACCCTTGGAAAGGCAAGATGAATGGAGACACTCATCTTCATAGTTTGATAGAGATGATAGAGATGAACACAATCTTCTGGTTTCCTGGCCATGATGGTGGGAAACTAGCAGTTCCTGTAAAATATACCTTCTAGATAATTAGATAATTTATAAAAACTTAGAAAACTTCCAGAGCTTCACAACATGGAAAAGGCTTCTGGCTCTTTAACCAAACCCAATACTGGAAATATCATGAAGATGAGAGGAAGCTGAAGGAACAAAGAAATTAACATTAAAAACTGGAAGAAACTTCTGGAGTGAGAAGTGTTTGGTCCTGGGGTAAAGTTTAAACTAGAATGAAAAAGGGCCAACCACCAAGGCAGGCAAGAAGATAAGGGAGAGCATTTTAGTTCTGCTTTTTTTGTTTTCTTACATTTTCTGTGGCAGAATATTACCCACCCCAGCTGTACTAGCTCAGCTCCAGCTTAAACATGAGATGCTACTGCAGGTGCTCTGGAACCCAGAGAAAAATGGATGACAATCAGAGCTGGTATGCTGGCCTCTGAGCTTGCCCTTGAAGGGGTTCAGGGAAGAGGTGCAGGAAAGTTCCTTGAAGACAAAGTCACCTGATGAGGATAACAAATGGGAATGGTCAAACCCACACTGCAGATCCAACGGCTCTCCGCCCATCAATATCTAAAACCACCAGAAGGGGATAAAATCTCCCACTTGGATTTTAATTTCTCAATCCCCACCTAGAGGCATATGGCCAGTCACACTACAGATAACCCTAGGAGAAAAAGACCTCACAAGCCATTTGAGGAGCACAATTGTTACTAAAGCAAAAAATAAAAATGAGAAAGAAAATGGAATAATGCAGAGAAAAAGAAGGAGAATTAATGGACCAAATAAAACAAGAACTTAACATAAAAATAAGAAACATCCTTAAAAGAGATTTAGGGAGGAGGATATTAATAGCAGTTACCAGTTATAAACAAGGAAACGTGGAAACAATAGGTGCAAAAAATAGGGAAATAAAGATTCAAGGAGTGTCATGAGAGGATTCAGGGAAGAACAAATTAGAGAACCACAAGATCAGACCAAAACCCTACCTCAGAAGAAATCAAGAAAGGACAAAGGAAAAATACGAAGTCAGGCAAAATGAGTGACAGAAGGAGAAATGTCAATATTCCAGAGGTAAATATGCAAATGAGGAAATAATTTAAAGATTGATAACCAGTAATAGTAAGAATTAAAAATGAAGGGTCAGCCCTGTGGTGTAGTGGTTAAGTTCGGTGCACTCCACTTGGGTGGCCCAGGTTCACAGGGTCGGATCCCTGCCACAGACCTGCACCACTCATCAGCCATGCTGTGGCGGCGACCCACACATAAAGCAGAGGAAGCTTGACACAGATGTTAGCTCAGGGCAAATCTTCTTCAGCAAAAGAAAAAGAATTAAAGATGAGAAAACACATCAAATTAAAAAGGCCTATGGGGTAACAGAACGATGAATTTTAAAAAAACACAAAACCTCACAAATTAGACATATTAGAGTGCACACTGAAGACCAAGAGAAAATTCTAAGAAATTTTTCAGACATGAAAAGAACAATTCACCTACAAATGGACAAGAAACAATACCATCAGATTACTTAATAGTAACACTAATCCAAGAAGATATTGGAGTATTACTGCAATGTGTTGAATGAAGACAACCTTGCACCTAAAATGTCTTACACAGCTAAATTAGTACTGAAATATGAACACACAAAACAGTGTTGTGAAGCCCATGAAAACCTCCCATGGAAACAGTTTTGAAGGAATTATTTCAATAAAAAGGGAAATACACCCAAGAGAAGTCTGAAAAATCTATAGAAAGTTAAGTGAATAAAAAGCTAAATAAAGTTTACTTCTATCATTATAATCTATTCATAGCTAAAAGTCTAGGTAATTCTAACATGGTACAAATAGGACCAGTGACAAGAAGAAGAAGGACACCAGAGAGATGTAAGTTCATACCAAGGTTTTTCTCTCATATCAGGGAAATGACAGAGGTTGATAACCTTAAGAAATCCATAGCAAAAAATGTTAGGGAAAAATAATAGAAGAATAAAAATAGAATATATAAAACGTATGAAAAGATTAAAAAAGAAAATATAGTAAAGAGAAAATAAGAAATAAGATTGGGGCCAGCCCAGTGGCACAGTGGTTAGGGGCACATGTTCTGCTTTGGCAGCTGGTTTGGGTCTCGGGTATGGAGATGGCACCACTTGCCAAAAGCCATGCTGTTGCAGGCGTCTCACATATAAAGTGGAGGAAGATGGGCATGGATGTTAGCTCAGGGCCAGCCTTCCTCAGCAAAAAGAGGAGGATTGGCAGCAGATGTTAGCTCAGGGCTAATCTTCCTCAAAAAAAAAAAAGAAAGAAAGAAGATGGCAGAATTAGTCCTAGTAAGTCAGTAATTATAATTTGCTCATTACTTTAAGGAAATCCTTATTGTGTGCCTACTGTGAATTGGGAGAGACATACTAATAAATAAAATAAATAAGAAAAGAGTATGGCAGATTAAGTATGATAAATGCTATGGAGAAAAATGTAAACCAGGGAAGGAGTTAAGGACCCAGCAGTTTGGTTTGCAGTGAGAAGTTGAAATTTGATCCAAAGCTTGCGGAGGTGATGAAATAAACCCTTAAGATAGCAGGGGAAGAGCATTTCAGGAAGAGAAAATGGAAGTGCAAAGATGCTGAGGGAGCAAAGCTGGCCTGTTCAGGTTAAAAAAGAGGTCAGCTTGGCTGATGAGCAAGGGGAGAGTATGAGGCAATGTGGTGAGAGAAGCTATGAGGGGCAGAGATTCTGTCGGGTCTTAGAAATCCTTGTAAGGAATTTTGTCTTTTACTGTGAACGAGATGAGAAGCCATAGAAGGGTTTTGAGTAAACAATGAATGTCACATGGGTTACACTTAACCAGAATCATGCTGGCTCCTGAGTCGAGACGCACTGTGATGGAGCACCTGTGGAAGCACAAAGGACAATAAAGAAGTTATTGCCAAAAGCCAGTTGAGAGATAATGGTGGCTTGGCCCAGGTTGGTAGTGGTAAAGATGGAGAGTTGTGATCAAATGATAGTGATACAAAGATAAATAGATAGATAATAGATAGACAGATGGATAGAATAGATTTATTAATTGTCAGATCCAAAAAAAAAAAAAAAGTAAATAGATCAAATTCTCAAATCAAAAGGCCAATTCTCAGATTGGACTTTTAAAAAATATATCCAGTCATACGCTATCAATAAGAGACATACTTGAAACAAAAGATATAAAAATCTGAAAATAAAGACATGGAAATGGATATAATGGCCAAATATGAACCATAGAAAGTAAGGAAAACAAATTTTAATTAGAAAAAAGTGTATATAATTCAATCAAAAAATTAAAACTGGGCCAGTCCTGTGGCCTAGTGGTTAAGTTGGTGTGGTCTGCTTCAGCAGCCCAGGTTCAGTTCCCAGGCACAGACCTACACCATTTGTCAGCAGTCATGCTGTGGCAGCAACCCACATACAAAATAGAGGAAGATTGGCACACGGAAAATCTTCCTCAGCAAAAAAATAAAATAAAAAAATAAAACTAAGCCATGGAAAATCTTCCTCAGCAAAAAAATAAAACTAAGCCACAAAGTGGGATGCTGGCAAAAGGAAAAGTAGATTAAGAAGATATAACAATTTATCAAAATATATGCACCTAACAACATAAACACACTTCTCCCTTTTCTATATATGTATTTATATATATGTTTTCTAATGGAAGTATGAATAATAGATAAATGAGCAATTTAGTTGCAATTTAATGTTTCAGGAACTGATAGATCTATAGATAAAAATAAATGTTACAAAGAATTTAAATTAAATTATCTATAACCTTTTACTAGCATATATGGCATACAAATATATTAAAAGTTTACCAAACAAATGGGGCATATACATTTTTTTCCAAACAGACAAATAGTCCATGTACTATTTTCCACGGAAAAGGAAACATTTAATTCCAACTAACAAACACCTTGGAGATTATAATCTCTGATCATAATGTAATAAAATAAAAATACATAGTTGGGGCTGGCCTAGTGGCATAGTGGTTAAGTTCTTTTCCTCTGCTTTGGCGGCTCGGGGTTTGCAGGTTCAGATCCCAGGCGTGGACCCAGCACTGTTCATCAAGCCATGCTATGGTGGCATCCCACATAAAATAGAGGAAGATTAGCACAGGTGTTAGCTCAGCAACAATCTTCCTCACACACACACACAAAATATATAACAGAAGAAGATCTTTAAGAATCTCATATGTCTAAAACTGAGACACCAATAAATAATCCATAGGTTATAACTTATAAAGAATATATATTTTAAATATATGTATATATTTTAGTATAATGACGTACTTGGTCTCACCCACCAAACTGACTAAAATGAAAAAGACTGACAATTTCTTTGTCAAGGATGTGGAGCAATGGGGACGCTCATACAGCGAGGACACCATCACGTGGGAAAACAGTTTGGCTTTGTCTAGTGAAGCTGATGATGCATAAACCTGTGAAACAGCAGCTTCACTCTGGAGACTATCCCCTGGAGAAGCTCTTGTGCCTATGAACCAGAATTGATGTACAGAATTTCCATGGAGTACTGTTTGTAATAACAGGGGCTGGGAAACGACCCAAATGCCCACCAATAATGAAGTAGAAAAATAAACTACAGTATCTTTACAAAATGGAGTGCTACACAAGAACATAAAGTGATTAATCATAGTTAAACATTTAAATGAGATTGAATAGCAAAAACTTAATATCAGGCAAAAAAGAGAAGTCACAGAAAAACAGAATATTGAGGTTAAAAACTACACATGTATATGGCAAAGGTATAAAGAAAAGCAAGGAACTTACTAATAAAATTCAGAGTTGTTACTTCTAGAGGGGAAAGGAAGGAGAACGCATTTGGGAAGTTTCACGGGTACCTCAGTGGTAGGCACATGAGAGTTTATTTTATTATTATATGTAAGATAAACGAAGAAATGAACATGTAAATAAACCATCAAAAATCTGGAAGGATATATACCATTTGTTGATAGTAGTTAACTATGGGTGAATGATTGTGGGTGAGATATACATACACATACATACTATTATTTTATAAGTATTCTCCAGCCTTTCTATAATGAATAGGATGTTGGCTCAAGGTCTTATAGGAGATTCCTGCTCTTTATTGATCCAGCAGCCAGCTCCAAAGCCCTTAGCTGACTGCGGAGTTTCAAACAAGGCAGGAGCCACCCCTCGTCATCTGTAGACTTTCTGCATCTCTAGTCCCAGGACACAGGGCTTTCTGGAGGAGCTACATGGCTCCACAGGGACCAGGCCAGCCTGCTTAAGCATATTGCTTGTCTTATCTGAATACTGAAATGCTGGTTCCCCAGGTTGGGAATCAGATATTTTTTAAATGCATAGAAGAGAATGTGAATAAAAATCTAGAACAAAGACAAAGCAGTAATTAGAGCAAAATTTAATGCGAAGTAAATTATCGTAATACAATAATGACTAAAAACAGATTAAGTAAATGATTAGCTGAACAATTTGGAAAAAAGAGCAACAGATTATACTACTAAAACAAGAAGGAAGGAACAGAAAACTATGAAATTGAAACAAACCAAAAGAGAGAGGGAGAAAGAGGAAAATAAAACCAGAAGTTGGTTTCTTTGTAGGAATTTACGCTATAGACAATGGGAAGATGGAGAGGAGGTGGAAAGGATACAACTCAAAATAAAATGATAAAGGAGAAAAAACTCCAGATAAAATAGAGATTTAAGAGCCAGTCCCGGTGGCCTAGTGATCAAGTTCAGCACACACCACTTCAGCGGCCTGGGTTCAGTTCCCAGGCCTGGACCTGCACCACTTGTCTGTCAGTGGCCATGCTGCAGTGGCGGCTCACATACAAAAAGAAAAGAGGCAGATTAGCAGTGGATGTTAACTCAGGGTGAAGCTTCTTCAGTAAAAAGAAAAAAGAGAGAGAGAGAGAGATTTAAAATATAATAAAATACTACGAAGAACTATAAAGCATACATTTGAAAATTACATGGTCGATAAATGTTTGCATATTATAAGATGTAAAAACTGGCAGAAAAGTAATATAATCTTGAATGGATTAATAACAATTGAATTCAATCAGTAATCAATCAATTCCCCTGTCCCGCCACTAAAATAAAGAGCCCCTTGTCAAAAGAGTTCTATACTGAGTGTGATCAAATTTTCAAGGCACATTTAACGCATATTTTATTACAAATTCTTTCAGAAAATAGAAAAGAAGAAAATATTGACCAGGTCATTTAAAAAGACTAGTGTAACCTTGATTTCAAAACCAGATAATGGTAGTATACAAAAGAGAAAAACATGAGCCCATAACTCTTATAAACAAAGGTATAAAGTCCTAATTAAAGTAATAGCTAAACATAATTCAGAGTTAAATAATAATATTAATATATCGTGATAAATAAGGCTTATCCCAGGGAGGCAGGAATGTTTTAACATCAGAAAAATCCATCAATGTAAGTCACCACATTAATTTATAAAAGAAATATTCACATGAATATCTCAATAGACACAGAAAGATTATTTAATAAATTTCACTCTTTATGTCTGTAACAGGCTCTTAGAAAATCAAGTACAGGATGGAACACCCTTAGCTGGATGAAGACAACATCCCAAATCTGGGAGCAAACATCACTGCAAGGCAGAAACCTCAGAAGCAATCTCTGGAAGATCAACGTAAAAGGAGGATGGCTCACATCATTACCATTCCGCACAGCAATGGATGTTTTCACCATTGCATTAAGAAGTCACACACACAAAATAGAGATGCAAGTATTGGTAGGGAATAGGCAAAAATGCTATTTCATATAGATGATTTGATTTATGATCAACTACATGAAAAACCCAAAAGAATCAATATAAAACCTGGTGACAAATTAAGTAAGGAGCCAGATGAATGAACAGCTTTCAAAACTCAGTAACATTTTTATAAACTAGAAATAACCAGTTGGGAAAAAAAAGAAAGAAAATATAATTCACCATATTAACAAGCTCTTTCTAGGAATTAAACTAAAAAATCCACATACTTTTAAACAAGAAATGAGTTAAACTATAAGAGAACACAAAGAAGATGTATAAATGGAGAGAATGGCCATGCATATGGATAGAGTGACTTAATATTTTAAAGGTGAGAATTCTCCCCAAATCAATCTACAAGTCCCAGACAATTCTCATCAAAACTCTACCAAAATCTTTTGAGAATCTCAACAAACTTACTCTACATTCATATGTAGCTATAAATGAAATTAGGACCTAATGCAATATTGGGGGGAGGAAGCAAACTAGGATTTATTGTCCCACCAGACAGTAAGGCATACTTCAAAGACATATAAGACCACTGACGGGCTGGCCCAGGATGGATAAATAAACAAGGGAACAGAACAGAGAGCAGACACGGGCCCAGTAAAGGTGGCATTGTCAGTGGAGAAAAAGAGGCTTATTTAGTGATTGCCTTGGGAAAACTAGCTCACTTTACAGAGAAAAACAAACTTCCTAGAAGTCAAAACTTACACATGCTAGGTCAGCCAGAAGGGGAATAGCAGATTATCAAGAAATTGATTGCCACCTTTGGGTGGAGGATAGTTTCTTAAAGCAGAGCCAAAAAACACAAACCCCCAAAACCAGGACACCCCAAACTGATGGATTCTGTGCAATGAAAGAGATGAAAGAAGAACTTGACATACTGATGATGGATTGGGAGAAGACATGCTTAAAATCCTAAACTACCAAGGAAGTCCTAAAATACCTAGTCAAAAATATAGAAAGAACTCCTACAAATTAACAAAGTAAGACAGATATGTCAGAAAAAGATGGACAAAGTGTATAGAATATGCACAAAAAGATAAGCCTAAATAGCTAGCAAATATTTAGAAGAAATTCTCAAACATTTTAGTATTCAGAAAAACGCAAATTACATGAAAACGGAAAGAGCTCTTAATGGTTATCAGATTGGCAATAAGAACATAAATAATACCAAACGTTGGTCAGAATGTGAGGAAACTGGAACCCTTCACACTCCTGCTGGAAATGTAAACAGGCGTGGATGTTCTGGAGAATACAATAGCACTCACGAAAATTAAGGTATGTACTCACTACGACCTAGCAGTTTCAGTCCTGGAAGCACACTCTGAAATTTCTCCTGTAAATCCACGAGAAAAGAGCAAGAATTGTTTGTATCCATCACTAGGTGAAAGATATTTCAATTTTGGTGGCTATCATGGAATAACATGCAGCTTGCAGAAGCAATAAACTAAATGTACATAGAGCAAGATGAATACTTATTTTAAAAAGCATGTTTAGGGGCTTGCGTGGTGGTGTAGTGGTTAAGTTTGGTGAATTCTGCTTTGGTGGCCCAGGGTTTACGGGTTGATCCTGGGCAAGACCTACACTGCTCATCAAGCTATGTTGTGGTGGCAACCCACAAACAAAATAGAGGAAGATTGGCATAGAAGTTAGCTCAGCGACAATCTTCCTCAAGCAAAAAGAGGAAGATTGGCAAAAGATGTTCAGTCAGGTCCAATCTTTCTCACCAAAAAACCCAAAAAAACAACATAAAGGTAATAACTAAGAAGCATTAATAACAGAAGAAAAAATAAATATACCATTATGACAAAAATAAAAATGAATTAAACTCACCCATTAAAAGATAAATACTTGGTTTTGAAGTTTTAAATAAAAGGAATAAAATTATCCAAATATAAGATGTTTTCAAGAGTATACCTACAAGAAAACAGTAAAAGAAAAATTGAAAGAAAAATGTACAAAGTCATATTAGGTAAGCAATAAAGAAAATGGATTAAAATCATAATGTTAATATTAATATTCCAATGAATTTTAAAAAATCAGAGAGTATTTTACTTCAATAAAGTTTATAAACCATACAACCCCGAACCCCAAACTTTCTCAAAAAGGTCATTAAAACAGAAATTGCAGACATTTATAAATAAATGACAATCAAAATGTATGGGATGAGATTGAACTGTACACTTAAATGCTTTCTATCATAAACAAAAAGTAAAATAAATGAACAGCACTCAATTAAATATTTTAGGGAAAATCAATCATAAAAAACAATACGAAATTAGACAAAGATAAAATCAATAATATATGAAACAAAACAAAAACAATCATATTAAAATTACAGGAACATTTATTGAACACTGTGAAGCAGTCTATTTTATGACATTGGTCTCAGGTACTATACCAATCCTTTAAGATGGGAGATGTTACATTCTTCACGTCATAAGTGACAAAACTTGGGTTTATAGAATATAAATAAATTATTTTAGGTCATACATTTCAGAATTGATAGAGATCCAAATTAGGTCTCTAAGAGGAAGCAAGAGATCTTAGCCACTAATCTACAGAGTATAAGTGATAAAGAAATTTTAAAACTGAATATTTAAAAACTAGTTAAAAAGAGAAAAAAGAAAGGTTAAAAAGATTAGATTTAATAAATAAAAGAGATTAAACTGTGAGAGAAAAAATATACAAATATAAGCCAATAATATTGAAAATTAAATAAGAAAATAATTTATATGTAAAAAAACTACCAAAACATATCTTGAAGGGAGTTCAGAGAAAAAAAAAAACACTTAAATGCAAAAGTCAAAAATGTCTCCAAAATGTCCCAAAATTGACTCCAAAAGCACTGTTAGGTCCAGTCATTTCTGGGGAAAGTTATTTCTCAAACTTCCAAGAAACTCAAAAATCATAGTCAGTACTATCTAAATAGCTTAGTAAATACTACATACTAACCAGAATGGCTACACCAAATGTTTAAAAAAAAACTGGCAACACGAAATGTTTACGAGGATGTGGTACAACCAGAACCTCATACATTGCTAGTAGGAGCATAAAATATTACAACCACTTTGGAAAAAAAAAAAAAACAAAATCACCTGGCAGTTTCTCATAAAACTAAACCTTATCACCTAGTAGTTCCACTTTTTGAAATTTCCCAAGAGAACTGAAATCACAAGTCCACAAAACGGCTTTACAAGAATGCTCATGGCAGCTTAGTTCATATTAGCCAAAGACTGGAAATGAACCCTGTGTCTATCAACCGAAGAATGGTCAAACTGGGGTATGTTCATAAAATGAAATACTAGCTGGGAATTTTTTTAAATGCCCTACTGATACATATAACAAGAATGAATTCTCAAAAAGTTTCTGCTGAGTGTGAAAGAGGCTCACAAAAAAGAGTACATATTGTATGATTCCATTTATGTGAACTTCTAAAATAGGCAAAACAAATCTGTGGTGGAAAAAAAATTAAAATAATGGTTGCCTCTTGGGGGCTGGCAGTGCCTGAAAAGAGACACTAGTGAATTTTCTGAGGCAGCAGTAATGTTTTGTATAGGGGATCGGGTTACACAGGTGTATGAATTTGTCAAAACTCATGAAATGGAACAATTACTATTTATGCATCTTATCTTATGTAAATTTTACATCAGAAGGGAAAAACAGTAGACAAATATTGAAATTTAGTAAAATGCATGCTGACATGGCTAGTGGGGAAACGTACTGATTTGTGCAACTTATTTTGAAATGCATTAAATAACATAGATTAAAATATGAATAGAGGCTGGCCTGGTGGCATAGCAGTTAAATTCGTGCACTCCTCTTCAGTGGCCTGGAGTTCTCCGGTTGGGATGCCAGGGGTGGACCTACACACTGCTTATCAAGCCATGCAGCAGTGGCATCCCACATACAAAGTAGAGGAAGATGGGCACGGATGTTAGCTCAGGGCTAGTCTTCCTCAGCAAAAAGAGGAGGATTGGCAGCAGATGTTAGCTCAGGGCTAATCTTGCTCAAAAAAATTATGAATAGAAGGATAGATACTTGGATAGAGAGGTGACAAACGACTATAAGAAAATGTTCATTGTACAATCCAGGTGGTGGGTATACGGGTGTTCAAATACAATGCTTTCTAAACTTTTGTGTATGTTTTAAATTTTTTGTAATTAAATGCTAGAAAAAAATAGTACAAGATGAAAAGTGTCAAAATTTATGTTCTCAAGCTATAGTTACTCTGATAATGAAATCTGACAATAATAACATACACACACACTCACACATTGTGTGATCTACAGATAAGTCTTATTTGTCTGTGATTTTTTTAAATCTTAAAATACTAGAAACTATAGAAGCTTTTTTTAACAACAAAAATTTATGATCAAACAGATTTTATCCTAGGAATGCACCAGTGATTTAGTATGTGTAAACCAATTAGTGTAACATGTCACATCTATGAATCAAAGAGAAATCAAATGATTGTCTCAATAGATCTTGAAACTGCTCTTAGAAATTTAGTTCTGGGGCCGGCTCCGTGGCTGAGTGGTTAAGTTCGTGCGCTCCGCTGTGGTGGCCCAGGGTTTGGATCCTGGGCACGGACATGGCACCGCTCGTCAGGCCACATTGAGGTGGTGTCCCACATCCAACAACTAGAGGGACCTGTAACTAAGATATGCAACTGTGTACAAGGGGGGTTTGGGGAGATAAAGCAGGAAAAAAAAAGATTGGCAACAGTTGTTAGCCCAGGTGCCAATCTTTAAAAAAAAGAAATTTAGATCCTAGCTGAAACAAAAATGTTTTAGCATGTTAGGAATAGAAGCATACTTCGGAACATATTAAAGACTCTCTGTCATGCCAAAGCAGTTCCAAAATGAAAAAATTCAAAAGAATCCTTTTAGGAATTTGACCATATTATGATAAAGTTCATCTCAAAGAATAAAGAAGGAAAAACAGCCAATTAAAAAAATAAAACCAATGAGGTTGTACTACCGTAAAATTAGGTGCCTGGAGAATGACATAGGAACGAATGAGCGTTAAACCAGTGCTTCTCAAATGATGTGCTTTCAAATCCTGGTCCTCTTGTTTAAACGCAAATTTTGATTCATTAGATCTGGGGTGGAGTTTAAGATTCTGCATTTCTAACAAACTCCCAGCTGATTCTAATGCTGCTTCTCTGTGGACCACGCTTTGTATAGCAAGGTACTATATGATAATGGGGGCACTTCAAATAAGTAGGAAAGGAAAGATTATTCAAAACTTTTCATTGATATATGTTCAGTTGAAACACACTGTGATATTCAATTGCCATTTATAAAGAATAAAATTAGAACTTCACCTCATATAATATACTAAAATTACTTCAGGTATAATAAAGTTAATTTTAAAATAAGCAACCCTTATTTCAACTAGATGAAGA
The DNA here is from genome assembly GCF_021613505.1 of Equus quagga. Lineage (NCBI taxonomy): Eukaryota > Metazoa > Chordata > Mammalia > Perissodactyla > Equidae > Equus > Equus quagga. The sequence goes on along the minus strand of NC_060287.1, from coordinate 13,835,524 downwards.
TGAATTTTTATGTAGTTTTGGTCTGAAGAAGGGCTTTCCAGTCCCAGCTTTTAAGACAGAAACCACAACGAGAAAAAATAAGCAATTTGATCATTTAAAAAATTAAATTTATGTGTGCTAAAAAATACCTAAAATATTAAGTCAAATGATAAATTATGAAAATATTTACAACATATTTAATCTTAAGGTTAATATCTTTAATATATAAAGAGTTTTTATAAACAAATAAGGTAGAAACACATTCAGCAGTAGAAAAAATATGGACAAAGAATATGTACAAGATATAACTCAAAGAAGACATTTTAATGACCAAAACAACAGATTAAAGTTTTCAACTTACTGGTAATTAAGAGCTAAAAATTTTAAATGTAAGTTGTTTGACTTAACAAATTGTTTACTATGGCAAATATGTATGTACCTGCTAAAGTCACAAGATACAGATGTGAAATAAACAGGTTATAAAATTGTGTGCTCAGAGAATCAGTCAGGGTCTTTTGGTTGTAAGCACAAAAGACAGCTTTGGCTCAGGCACTTATAGACTGGGCAGGTAAAAGAATCCAGACAAAGGAGTCCAGAAAGCAGGATAAGATGTAAGACTGGAAACAAGGCAGGGAACTACTCAACCATCTTTCCCATCTTGTCTCTCAAGACAAATGAGTTCCAAATGTTTTACAACCCCTAGCCCCATCCCACCCTTCTTTCTGTCACTTCGCTCAAGATCCAAAGTTGTGGGAGAAAGAGACTAATTGTTCTATCTTGGGTCAACTGCCGGTCCCTTGGTTGGGGAAGGAAAAGGCTTCTTGATTTATGATCCCACCAAGATTACACACAATGGTAAGGTGATATTGAAATAGGAAATTAGGAGTTGCTAGGAAGGGGCATAAATGCCAGGTAAACCCAAATAATCCCAAATATCCATTATTTACAGTTTCACCGCAAATACGTAAATCAGTAATGTGTTGTACATATAGTGGAAAAATAGTAGAAAATAATAATATAATATTAATAGCAGCAATCCTTTAGTGTCAGATTATGGTCAAATTTTATTTTCTTGGTCGTTTTCTGTGTTTTCTAAATTTTTAACAATGAGAACCCACTGCTTTTGAGTAAGGAAATAAAAACAATAAATTTTGTCACACTTTGCAAGATATGACTAAAGAGATTTAGTTTCTATTGATTTTTAAACTTTATATTAAATAACTGGAACTACTATTCCAAGGGCTATATTCCTAACCCAAATATTGATATGTATTGAAATATAGTAAAATACCAGCTTTTTTTGGTTTTATAAAGTACCTCATATAGTCTCATCTTGATGGTATAGAATGAGTCTTAAAGACAGACCCATGGAAATGCCACACCGTGCTGAGAAAATTGCTTCAGTTTTGTGCAAGATCGGGACTTGGTGTCATTATCCAACTAATAATGTTCCAGTTCCTGACAATGAATTCTACAGAGAGGTGATCTGTCTGCTCTGTTCTACAGAGAGCCCTGGACATCAGGGCCAAGAACTCAAACTTCCACACAGCAGGTCATAAAATTCTTGGAACACCTCCATTTTACATGAATGTGATTTAGTTTTTACTGCATTAGGATGTTGAATTCTGAATCTACTTGTTCATAACACAACCTCATGCTCAGAGTTATTAGGATCAAAATCAAAGACAGGGCACAGGTAATGCCAACTGCTATTCACTTTATAAGTGCCCTGCTTCAAGCGAAATTCCTCCAGTAATCACAGTTTAATAACGAAGGAACATGATAAGAAGGGTGTGTGATTAGAATTCTCAAAATTTCAGCAAGGTGAGCAAACACTCCAATTCTTCCATTATCCAGCAGAAAGATGAATGTATTTTAAGTATAAATTATAATATTTCACAGAATTTTACTTTTCTCAAACTCCAATCTTGAATAAACATAACATTCATATGAAAAAAGGATTGAGTTTCAATTCCCAGAGATCAGGTTCAATGGTATATAAACATAATAACCAGTATGAAAATATTCTCTTTCCATGATTGCACTAAGTGGTAATTCTCGAGTAAAGTGTGAAGAACACTTAAAAGTCCACATCATTCATCTACCTTCCAGAAAGTTCCAGAAGAAAAATGAACTAGTTAATCATCCATTTTAAAGTGGCAGTAAGCAATCAAATAACTTGTGAATGTTATAATGCAAAAGTGATTTTATTCTCTTTCAGATGGAACAGTATGGTTCAGGGCCCTGAGGCTGTAATTTAGTAAATGTCACTTTATATTAGTCTTAATTTGTTAATGTGGTCTCCAAAAATACCTAGCAATAACCAAAGTGCTCCAAAAGACTTTTTCAAGTAGATGTCTCAATGAAATATAGAAGAAGGGAAAGACATAAACTATCTCTGGGGGGCAAGAAAAGACTACAATTAATGTATATTAATAAATATAATTTAGCACTGTGAAAATTTGGGGAGGTGAACTTAACCAATCAACATCTGCCATTAAAGGCTTTTGAGAAATTTAATTTTGAGTGAGATTTTGACAGGGGAAAGAGGATGCTATGGGAAAGTTAAGGTGAAATTTAGTGTAAAGGTTTTTTTTTAAATTTATTTATTTATTATTTATTATTTTTTATTTTTAATTGCAGTAACATTGGGCTATAACTAAAGTTTGCTCCAAAGTGATGCGTGTGACTGCAACTTTCAAGGAAGTCAGGGTAATATGATCAAAAAATTCAGTGGCTAATGAAGAGAAAAGAAAATATGGGTTAGCTGTTGAGTTTGCTTATATGAGTGGTATATGGAACAAATATTTTAAACCCTCTTTTATCCAGAGCTTTTCTTTGAATTTTTCTAAACTATTTCAAATCAAGTCTCTAAACTGTAAGGCATGTAAACGATAGATTTGCATTTATCAAATGGCCAAACCTAGAAACAATGTAAGACTTTTTTTTTTAAAGCAAATTTATTTTTATTCCTAATGTAAAGGTGTCGAATTGAATAAATTAAAATTCATTTTCCCTATTTCCATGTTCTCTGATAAATACTGATGGATGTATCTAATAACAGGACTCCAGCTTCTTCTATAATTGTAGAAAAAATGATCTTTGTAGAGCCAATCAAATTAAGCCAAATTTAACAAAATAATGAGAGGAGCATTTTTGTAAAAATTTACTTTTTCATTAGCAGATAATAAGGCAACTTTATTTTCTCATTTTATAAATTGATGCAATCTCAATGCATGAATTTGTTATTAGTTATTTTAAACAAACAGCCTAAATGAGCATTTGCCAAACTCCGCATTGATGCTTAGAGAAGGAATGACATTCAGTGGCTATGTTTCTCTTACTACAGATAAAAGGAGTCCAAGCTTTTTCACTCTTATCTGGTTTATTCTGCTTGCCTATACGCCAAAGATGTGATCTTAAGGTTTTATTAGATATTTGATTACTTTGCTGGAGGTGACCTTCAGTCTCCAACTGAGATGACCCCCAGATATATCTCTTCTGGGGCATTTTATCCTATTTCAGATTATCAGCGTCAAAGGTTAGATTGTCAGGGTGGATGGGAGGAACTTTACCTTTTATTCTAAAACTACAAGTAAGATCTTCAGCCAGTTTGTGTCTGGGTTCAATAGTCTTACAGGGCTGTTGGGGAAAAAAATCAAGTTTTTCTATTTAGTAAAAGGCAATGCTCTATATATAACCATTCATTTTACTGTTTGTTGATCTGATGGGCAATGAATTATGTTCATGTGCTTCTTTTACTTTTATGACAATTAATTTTAATAGCATTTATGCAGCTCAACATATCATGTTAAATATTTTGTGGCATCCTAAATTGTTAATTATTAATTGTGTTAATAATGTAAATTTTTGTTAAAATCACAAAGGCCCTATTCTTAAATTTGGAAAACAATTGAAGGAGTGGGACCACCCCACCCCCTTTTGGAATAAAGGCAGGATTAGCTTGGTTGGGGTTAAAAGGTCAGAAGAGAAGGTCATCCTTTTTGTCAATATGCAAACGAAAAGCTGCTTCAGACAGAAGGATACAGCTTGATGGACCAATGAACTCCATCATTATGATGCCACCAAATATGTTCGAAGCTGAAAGCTGGTCTCTGAAAATGTGAACACCTTCTTTTTTAACATTCTCTAGAGATATGAAGAGGCTACATTTACCCGCTTGATAAGGAAATTTAAATAGTGTTAGCTCACACCAGGTCAAGATTAGTTGTGAATGCAGAATCTTCATTTTATACCATACATTTCTGGTGGTAAAAGTTACAGCAGCCATGATGCATGAGAAGCATCTGGAAGTTGGAGTGTCACCTCCTCAATTTCAGATTTATGCAGTGGATAACAGAGGTCAGATTATAGGCCATATCTTGTGTCCTCAGAAGATGTCCTAGAAATCAGTTAAGACATAGGTATGTATTTTAAAGGACTTGGATCACTGAAGCCTAAAGCTATGATCATCAAGATCAGAAAGATCAGCCAGGAATGCTTTCCCAGGCACCGCAGAACGCAAACAACCTAAAAAGTTTTATCTGAAACATACATGCCCTCTTTCACTAGTAACATTTCCCATAAAGCATCAAAAATTTATCTGGTTTAGATGATTAAGCGTGAGTCCTTTTGTGACAATTCACTTGTTCTTTAAAGTTGTGGACAGATTATACTGTTGTTTATTAATGATAGACTGAGCAATTCTAATCAAATTAAAATTTACAATGGTTAACAAGTCACATTTAATAAAGATATATTATTATTGTCATATGAAAATCTAACAAGCTGCACAGAGTTTACATAAGTGACTATTAATTTTATGTAGGCAAGTCTAAAATTTTCACTTTCCTCTCTTCCACTATTATTTCTCCGATTTGTAAATGGGGATCAAGGTGGGGAGCAAACCATTTAGTTCAATCTTTGTCGTAGACCCTTTCCCACAGACGCATGTTAAATAAAAGGTCAGGGGTCTGACCTTTGGCCCCAGGCTGCTGGTCTCTGAACTCTTCCCACTCCCCTTTCACCTCCTCAGACCCCTGTCAGGCCCCAGGTCCTCAAACAGCTCGTGCAGCTGCTCCTTCTGCAAGGAAGCTCTCCCCACCCCTAGCCTCACCCCTGCAGTGGATTCTCTACATTCTGGAGGGCTTGTGGTAACCAAATATCTGAACCATGAGGATGTTATTTACTCCTTTGGGTAAAATCCTCAATTCTATTTTTAACTATAATGTGGATAACAACATTAGAAGATAGAAGCATTTTGTTGTGACCAATAAATTGGATAAATCAGACTCATCCTCAGGAAGAACCTTTGTACAGTATGACTTCATTGGTTAAGGGAAGATCCTGATAAATATCTCCTTCCCAAGGTGGCTGGTGTCTTAACTTTCTTTAAAGGGGAAAAAGCTATCCCTTAAATAAATTACAGATTAAAGACTAAAAATAGCAAGCACCACAAACCAATGAGATAACTGATTAAGATTAGAATCTCTTTCATGGAGGAATTAAGACAGCAAGACAAACACCAGAAGGAGGATGGTTAACCCAGAGGTGCCCATCAGCATCAAAGACAGCATCTCTGGAAAATTTTCTCCTCATGACAGCCCAGTTTCATATCAACTGTGTCTGAACACAGAAAGGAATACTTATATGATCCATTTGTTTCAATGGGAATAGTAGTTCTGAACCATATTTAAAAAGCCACTCAATATCATTATTTTACTTAAAACAGTTACTTAGATTAGGCATCCCATTTTATGTAAACTCCAAATTATTCTATATTTTTAATTTTAACTGCCCCATGGAACTCACTTAGTTTTCAGTTCAATAAATGTTTCCAAAACACCTACTAAGTGTCAGCCTATGCCAATAGCTGAGGATGAATAAAACAAGTTATATATGTTAAGGGATTCATAGTCTGGTAGAAATGCTACAGTGTAAAAATAAATAAGGTCACGGGGCCAGCCCAGTGGCATAGCAGTTAAATTCGTGCACTCTGCTTTGTTGGCCCAGGGTTTGCTGACTCAGATCCTGGGCGAGGACCTAAGCACCGCTTGGCAAGCCATGCTATGGCAGGTGTCCTACATATAAAGTAGCAGAAGATGGGCACAGATGTTAGCTCAGGGCCAGTCTTCCTCAGCAAAAAAAGGAGGATTGGCAGAAGATGTTACCTCAGGGCTAATCTTTCCTGCAAAAAATAAAAGCAAAAAGAAAAGAAAAAAATAAATAAATAGATAAGGTCAAAACAAAGCGATAAACAGTATAGTGCTATATGGAGCATGAAAATAGTGAGGAAAAAAATAATTAAATTTTCCTTACTGAGGTGAAGGAAGCTACAGAGGAGGTGCTGTTTGAAATTATTCCTTCATTCAACAAATATTTATTGGATACATACAAGTACTTGGAAAGTACCAGTAGGTGCATAAGATGTAATTGTGGGCAATGCAGGCAAAAATCAACCTTTACAGTAAGTACAAGAGATGGCAAATTGGAGCTACAAAAAATAAGGGCATCGTCTTATGAAAAGAAGAAAATGGCTAGGCATAAATTTTTAAGGAGATATGTTGGAAGCTAGCCCTGGCAGCCTAGAAGTTAAAGCCACTCTGGCATGCTCTGGTTTGGTGACCTGGGTTCAGTTCCTGGGCATGGAACCAAACCACTTGTCTGTCAGTAGCTGTGCTGTGGCAGTGGCTCGCACAGAAGAACCAGAAGAACTTACAACCATACACAACTAAGTACTGGGGCTTTCCGGGAAAAGGCGAAAAAAAGGGAGGAAGATTGGCAGCAGATGTTAGCTTAGGGCAAATCTTCCTCTGCAAAAAAAAAAAGAAAGAAAGAAAAAAATGTTGATTTGGTTTGCTAATTATTGCACATAGAAATATTGGTATTTTCCATTGTAACTACCTGCTTTAAAGTACTTTTGAAAACAACAAAAAAAATTTTTTAAAGCAGAAGTTTTCCAAGCCTAGCATGTAGACCTCTGAGTGTCCTCAAGGTTTTTTCAGTAGGTCCACAAAGTCAAAACTGTTTTCAGAATAATACTATGCAGCCATTTACATTTCACCATGCTGACACTTGAACTGACGGTGAAAGAGCAATGGCTCGGGCACCTTAGCATGAAAAAGGCAATGACACTAAACTGTACTAGCAATCACGATAGTCTTCACTGCCACACACTCGTGGGGGAAAGAACAAAAACCAGTTTCGCTTAAGAATCCCTTTGATTAAGCATTAATTTAATTAAATCTCTACCCTTGAATACACATTTGAAGATACTGTGTGTGATGAAAATTGGAAGTACATATAAAAGCACTTGTGCCAAAGTGTGACAGAGGTCCCAAGGAAACGTCATTGTGAGCTGAACTATCTGCTCTCGTAGTGGAACACCATCCCCGCTTAAGAAAATGACTGACTGTGGTTATTCAGACTTGGGTATTTGGCAGACATTTTCTTGCAAACAAGCAAAATGAGCCAGTTACTTCAAGGAAAACAACTACGTGAATCTGACGCCAAAGATAAAATTTGAACTTAAGCAAAAAGTAGTGTTTTGGGAAACATGGATCTACCCCTTTGAGGTTGACACCTTCTCAATTAACACTTAAGGCTCTTCTGATGAGATTGTTGGTGATACTAACAAACGTGACTCTTAGATATTGTATAAAAATCATTTGAAAGAACTACATAAATCAGTAAACAAATTATTTCTCAAATGGCTAATGCCCATGATGCTATAAAATCAGGCAAGGATAGAAGAGCCATTCAAAGGGCTAAAAAGACAAGTGGGTTTTCATGTGATGGTATGAAAAGTTCACTGCCATGGTTTCAGGGTCCTTATTGCAACCAACCTTTAAGAAGCTATCAGTTGTGGATTTTGCGTGTAGATCACAGAAGAATATCCACAGTTAGCTGAAAGGCCTTAAAATATTCTTCCCTTTTCTAAACTACATATCTGAGTGAGGTCGGATTTTCTTTACGTACTTTAACCAGAACAACATACTGCAACGTATGGAAACATATTTGATGCAGAAGCAGGCAGGAGAATGTAGCTTTCTTCCATTACGCTAGATATTAAAGAGATTGGCAAAGATATAAAACAATTTCAACCCTCTTATTGTTTTTTAAGAAAAATACAGCTATTTTTCATAAAAATTGCTATTTATGTAATAGATCTACTGTTATCTTAGAATGAATAGCACACACATATTTTTAAATTTCTCAGTTTTAATTTATAATGTGGAAAATACAGACAGATATAACCCAGATAAACAAAGTAGGGTAGAATTGCCAGATATAGCAAATAAAACTACAGGACAAACAGTAAATTTGAATTTCAGATAAACAATGAATAATTGTTGCTATATATACGTCCCATGTAATATTTGGGACATATTTATACTAATAAATTATTCATTGTTTATCTGAAATTCAAATTTAACTAGGCATCCTATATTTTATCTGGCAGGCCTACTTTGACATTCTCAATAATTTTTAAGAGTGTAAAGAAGTTCTAAGACCAAATGGTTTGAAAACCACTCCTTAAATGCATTCTGCCGTTCAGCCTTTTTCTCTTTTGTTTCCTTTTTCTTCTACGTAGAATTAGTGAGGTTTAACTATAACTAATTACTTTAAGTGCCTTATTACCTCTAGACTTAATTGCTTTGAGCATTTTGTTTTTACAGCGAGCTCTAAACATAGCTTATTCATCGATGTGTATTTTGCTAAAGTAGAAAATAAATATGTGTTGTAGTAGCAGAACTAATAAACTTACCTTAAGTTTTATAGCTTATTTTATGGATGACAGCGATGGACCCTATTGCATGAGAAGAAACCATGATGGAGATACTTTCATTAAAATATTAAGTAAGGAATGAAATTATTATTATATACACTTGTTTTATGGAGATTATCTTTTTGTACAATGGAAAATGAAGGATTTGTCTAGAAGCCTTACAATTTGAGATGTACACAAATGTTTGAGAAGGGCCTAATGGAACGTAGTGCTTCTCAGAGATACATTATCAATTTTTTTGTTTAATCTTTGCATGTATCTTGCCCATCTTGGATTGATTAAATGGCATACTTGCACTGAAAATAAGAGCACTTTCTAGTACTTGTGGAAAACAGTCTCTGAAATGTTACAAGTTAAAATTGTGCAAAATTGAACTCAAATTTATGAGACTAGTTAGTCCTCTGTGTTAGCACATGGAAATTATATCTGTGAAGGAATCAGCAACCCCCTATGGCTTTTTTGGTAGAAAAATAAAGAAATTCAGAGGGCCACAAAGATCCCCAAGTACTACAGCCCTGACACAACCAATGTTATTTCTCAAAATAAAAATGTGCCTCTTAAAACTAAATTCCTTTAAAAATGTAATCCAAACTTTGTATGTACAGGAAAAAGTAATATACATACAAAAAATTGACTGCTGTTATCTCACGAGATTAGGATTATAGAGAGCTTTCACTTTCTATTTTATATACTTCTATGAAATATATTTGTATTTTTGGATTACATTTAAAATAAAAACAAAGCAGTAAAGACAGCAATGCACTTGAAAAATTATCTTTCAAAAGTGAGATCATACTTCACAAACTACTCTTTCAGTCACTTTGCTTACAATGAGTCTCAGATCCCCTCCATGTCAGTGTCCACACCCATTTCTTTTCTTTTAATTGCTTTATACCATGTCTTTACCAAAATTTTTACCCTTTTCTCTATTGACAAGCACTTTTTGTTGCTATTGCGATAATGCTTCTATGAACGTGATTACACAAATCTCTTTGTACAACTGTGGGAAACTCACAGGTCAGTGGGTTGGGCTAAATGATTGCTTTGGGATGGTAGCACTGGTGGGAAGGAAGCATGTATACAATTATTTTTGCTTGTAGGAATTATGTAGAGGACTTTTTATCTTCCTGAGAGCTCACAGAAGGTTCTAGAAATTCTAAAGAAGTCATCTTAATCAAGTCTGTCTCCCTTATGTGAATCTGTGTCCCATACCTTTAATCGCTCTGTCCAACATCCGTTCTAGCCCATTGCTAACATACAGCAGCTGGAAGGTTAAAAAACCATTTCTCAGACTCTTTGGGGGCTAGGCCATGATTTAAGTTCTATCGTACATTTGTGGGAACGTTTAGAAACTGAAGAAAATGTAGGAAAAAGTCAAGTTTGAGGCATTTTGCTGGCGAGGATCAAGGCCGAGGTGGTAGCTAGAGCAGAGCCTTCCCAGCGGGGTGGGTGGATTCCTGAGTCAGCAGCCTCCCAGAGCAGCAGCGGCGTATTTCTGGCTCATGGCAGAGGAGCCTGGACTGCAGCCTGGGAAGTCAGCACTATTAGCAGCAGATTCATAATTTTTCAGTTTCCTGCATCCGGGACAGTGGTTTACCTGCTCAAGGCAAAAGCAGAGTAATTTCTGGAGCCACTAGTTGCTCCTGGTTGTTAAGGCTGGAACGGTTCCTCCATTCCTTCCAATAATTTTGTACATTCTCGATTCTCTATATAAGATTCCTTATTATGCCAAGTCCAGTCCACTGTCTGTTTTTGTACAGCCTGTAGACTAAAAATGGTTTTTACTTCTTTAACTGGCTAGGAAAAAATCAAAAGAAGAATAATATTTCGTGACGTGAGAATTATACGAGATTCAGGTTTCAGTGTCCTTAAATAAAGTTGTATTGGAACATACCACGATATATTTGCATATTAGCTTCGGCTGCTTTTACACCACAAAGCAGAATCAAGTAGTTGCAACAGAGACCATATGGCCCACAAAGTCTAAAATATGTATTATCTACCTGTTTATACAAAAAGTCTGTCACCCTTGGATCTAGAGTGAACTCTCTTAGTTTGACTGAACTCTGAGCAATATAGATGCTACTATGTTAGGAAATGTTAAGAAAAAGGTGGAACAAATTATAAACAATACATTACTTATGCTGAAATTTTAGTCACTGGTGTCCTTTCTGTTTCTCAAATCTGGTCCTGGTAAGATGATTTTCCATGCTGAAACCATAGAAAGTTACAAATGGCTTCCAAATTGTGGTGGCCATTAGCACTGTTCACCAAGCATTTGGTTCTCCTCATGGGTGTATAGTAAAATTGTACTTTTATGTACCCTAGATGTTAGATATGACCATGTGACTTACTTCAGCCATTAAAATTTGAGCAGAGTGAATACCTATCACTTCAAAGCAGAAGTTTAAGAGCCAGTGCATGACTTACCACATTCTCTTTCTCCCCGTCACAGTTAGTTGAGATGGTCGATGCTCCATCCGCCTGGAATTCTCTCTGAGTAACTGCAATATTAGCAGTCCCTGCCAACTCTCATGCATGTAGCATGAGTGAGTAATTAACCTTTTTTATTGTAAGGTACCAAGATTTGGGGGTTGCTTGTTACTGCAACTTAACCTAAACTATCCTGACTGATAGCTCAATATATAAATTAGGGTGAAGTACTTAAACTCTAGAATTCAGACATGCAAAATAGGGATGCGCTTTCTCTATTTCTAAAGTAAATCATATTTTGATCAGAAGACCACATTTCCACAGGTAGTATCAAAAAATATTGAAACTGGTCAATGACAAGCAACTTCGTTTTTTTTCTGCTTAAAAGTCTGTTTAGGTTAACTGAGTTTCTGTTGGGTAGATAAATATTCAGCCCATCCAAAATTGAAATCTTTATCAAGGATATTTCTTTACTCTCAAGAGATGTCTCTGTCTTCCTTCCTTGCCAACCTGGCATCTAAGTGAAGGGGGACTCCTAAAATTTACAACTGAGGAAGTGGGGCTGTAGGTGTACGTACTGTCCCTGAGTATTTTTGCTTCATACTGTTGCAATGTGTCATCTGGTCTTTCTCCTGGGCACCTGGCAATGGGAGACTCGGTTTCAGTCTGTGCTGATTAGATCTTTGAGCATGGTGTTGGGACCTGCTGCTGAAGTCTGTGTAGTCAGACCTTCCAGTCATGAAGTCCCCGTGTGCTCCAGGCTCCTCATCCCGACCCCAGGTTCTCGAATTCTCTCAGTTCTTCTTCATTTCCATGCAGAACTCTTAAATGCTTTCTCTCACACTCACCTGAAGTGTACAGAGCTCTGTGAAGCTTACCTCTACCTCACTTTTCTTGGCTTTTTCTGTTCTACTACCTGGTGCCATATTGAATGTGACCCCAAACAGACATCTTCTCTGAGAGACTTGCCATTAGCCCCAGGATATGCCCAAGACTCCCAAAAACCTATATGAGTATTTCTATGCCCTTCTGTCTTTGGGTTTTAACCAAACGGTGGGACAAGAGAACCCTCACGTCTTACTCCTGCCATTACCCTCCTCTCGCTCACACCTTCTCTTTACCTTCTTCTGGAATCAGAAGGTCTTTCTACTTCCTCTTCCAGCTGGTGGGAGCTTCTCTATGCTCCTTCTTCGTCAGTCCTGAGTATTCACCCTTCCCTTCTTTATGGTGATGTTAGCTGAAGGGCCACAGGGAATGAAAGTGGCTACCAGGAAGAGGATATACACTTCACAAAGTATTTCAAAAATATTGTCCTTACTACATTACTCTCAACAGACCCAATCATTAAAAAGCACAAGTACCATATATGCTTGAATATAAGGTGATTTTTTTTTTCAAAATTACCCCTCAGAAACAAGAAAGTAATCTTACAGAATCTCTCATATTAAAACGGGTCCTCTTATCTTAACAACAAAATTCTATTCGGGAAAGATCCACTAACCCCAAATAACTCAATTAATGATGAAATCAAATTTTTAAAAGATGGCAAATAAATTTGTACCTACTTAGTTATTCCTAGAGTATGACCTGATAATCACAAGGTTTGGATATAAACACACCTTTTATATATCACTTTTAAAAGTAAAGTAGTGATAATTAAGTCGTTGAACTGATGGCTTTTCATCATATTGTGATATTTGTGGTGTGGGGCAATATTTTCAGTGAGCACCCTACCCATAAAGTGTAAAAGACCCCTACATCTCCAGCAACTTACATGGGAAGGAAGGCGATGAGTCCTTCGGTTCAGATGACTCAAAAAGTGATTCCAGTTATAACAAAGACACCAATGTCTAAAGGATACTTTTTGGAAAATGCTTTTCATTATATTCAGGCATTATAAAGTATTCGTGCAAGTGAGTTTCAATATAGTTGCTTCATAGAATGAGAGCATGAAAAGAGCAATGTTTGTTCATGACCATCTCATTGAAAATAATGCGATTTTAAAATTGTGCGCAGCCAAATAAAATAATTAAATTTTCTAAATAGCTCTTTAAACCACATTCCTAAAAGTGCGTACATTCAAGGTGGCAAACAAAGCAAAACAAAACAAATAAACAAAAAACTCCCTTTAGGATCATCTCTTTGGAAAACGAGGGATGACTTTATATTCAAGTTTGCTTAATATTCAATGAGCCACACAATTTTAAGTCTCTCCAACCAATATTCTTTTACATGAATGTAGCTCCTATTACTTAGGAATGAATACACTTTTTTCAAAGTTTCCAAATCTTTGTTAGTTCTGATAAGCACTCTGTAGTTAGCAGATTTATACAGTTTTGATATCTTCTGCTGTCTATTATATTCCAAGCTAACATTTCCATCTTCTATTATCAGCCTTATTAGTAACTGCCACCTAAAGAAAAAAGTCCTTTCCTAATCTAGATGCGCAGAAAGACATTGCTATTCCTCTTGTACTAGTCTCCAGCCTCAAGCTAAATCTCTGGCAATTCCAGTCTGATGATCGCTTGACCCTAACCACTCTTTGCTGGACCTATTTTTCATACAATTACACAGTGATGTCTACTCTTCAGTAGTTATCCCAAAGAGGATTTTTAAAAAAAATGTCATTCAGTTAAAACAAAGAACCTCTTTGGTTTGAAAACAGAAACTATTTTACAGCAGAGATGGGGCGGGGGAGGCAGAGAGAGAAAAAGAGAGAAAATGCAAAGGAAAGAGAAAGGACAACAAAAGAACTGAACAACATGCAAAGGCCGTGTAGAAAACTACGGGAGTTTGGTGAGAAACCGGGGTACAGTGTCTAAAAATGTGATTCCAAGTTTGGAACCACTCTCGTTTTCCAGAAGTGGTAAACTTATGCTTGAAGTTTACCATCTTACAAATTTTTAATAAAATATTTGCCATTACCAATCTGAAATCAACCTAGAGGAAAATTAATGTGTATTTCGTAGATCCAGGAATACTTTTTCAAACCATTCCCACAGCGCTTCCTGCTTTTTAAAAGAATCTTCCTGATTTCATTGTGGATGAGACGCATCTCTTTCTTTTCTGAGAAAGTCCAAGGCAATATAGGTTCGGTGACTTGCTCAGGATCACATAGCGAAGGCGGACGCAGAAGGACTGGATCTAGCCCAGGATTCTCCCAGCTGGGCTGCCCTGCGAGCCTTAGTTATATAACGAGTCTCGAAAGTTCTCAACTGGATTCAGCAACGTTAGCAGGAGAGATGTCCAGTAGCAACCCTCATCTAGTATTCTAAGTCATCAGGGCAAAGTGACAGTAATTTAACCTCAGCAATTTTTCCCTCTTACCTTTAACCCAAGGGATGAATACATTATTCCAAGAAGCAACTGTCCCTTAGCTAGAATTTTACATTACGCTCTAAAGGCTGATGGTTTATTACAGTGGTTACTATTCTGGGCCCAACGAATGGGGCCAACACCAGTCATCATATTGCACAATCTCCAGTACAGCAGAATCTAAATCCACTTTCTTTTCCTAGCTTTTCCCTCTGTGAAGTACGCGCAGGTGCATCAGTGTAGTGTGCCAAGAGCAATCTCTTTATGCAGAGCTGAACGGATTTCTTACCCTCTTATCACGAGCAACGTCTACATCTGGCCAGATGCTGCTGACAGAAGGTTGCCTCAGCAGACTTTTAGTCATTTTGGACCTAGGGATTAAAGAAGATCTGATCGTGTTTGATTGTATTCTCTGTGATTAACAGCTGATTTCTGGAATTAGCAAAATAGGAGAGAGAAGAAAACTTGGTTCTAGAGTTTTTCATGTCGTTGGGGTCATGCTTTTGAATGTCTTGACGGACGTGTATCCACAAGCATAAGGAAAACAAGTTTTCTAGGTCTTATGCACATTATAAATCACTCTGCAACAGGTCACAGCGTATGTTGATACTTGTTGGCAGAGGAGGGGTATATTCAGTTACATGAAGCATTTCCTAGCAATGTGTGAACTATGTAGTGAAAAATCATGACTAAACAAATGCTCTGCCTTAGTCTCTGAGAGATGGACATTAGTATTAACTAGGTTGATCAACACTCTTTCCCTTGACTTCCACAAGGTTCTATTCTTCTGGTCCATCTACTGCTCTAACGACTTCTTTTTTCCTATTGTGATTCTTCTTCCCAAGAGAATGCAGGGGTCCCCAAGATTCCATCTTCAGCCCTCTCTCCAATTTTTGTTCTTTATACTTTTTCACCCTCAAATCTGTCATCTGTTTTAATTGATTGTTACCTTCAATTAATTTTAGACCTCTAAGGAAGCAGAGGAATTTAGTCAAAATTTCCTAGTTGGAATGACTCCCTAAATTTAAATTCTCTCTCCTGAAACAGTTTTCAGGTGGGTATTTCTACTTCAACTGACTGCTTTGACATTCACCTCAAATTCAACATTACTAGAACTAATCGTCACTGACCATCCCCACCTCACCTCCCATCCAATAAGTGCCTCTTCCCAACTTTCATAGTTCCACTAACTGGTCTCCGTGCCTCCAGCATTCCCCTAGCAAAGAAGCCTGCCTACTGCTGTCAGATTAATCTGTCTGAAGAGCACCCATCCCCTTGCTCAGAGCCCACAAAATGATCCCCTGCTACCCATAACTAGGACTATTTAGCCTGCAATGTAGAGCCTGCCAACATCTGGTCCTAGTCTGTTTTTGCAAACTTATCTCTCACTAGAGCCTGGCATGAACTTTCCCTTCAGTGTCCCCAATATACCTTGAACTTTTCCCCCTCTCTCTGCCCTAG
The DNA here is from genome assembly GCF_021613505.1 of Equus quagga. Lineage (NCBI taxonomy): Eukaryota > Metazoa > Chordata > Mammalia > Perissodactyla > Equidae > Equus > Equus quagga. The sequence goes on along the minus strand of NC_060287.1, from coordinate 13,819,548 downwards.
TTCACTGTGTTCTCATTGCTGGGAACTCCTCTTCCTCCTTTCCTGCTATTTAAATCTCCTCCATTCTTCGGGACCTGGACCAAACCCCGCCTCCTTTGTCAGGACGTACCCTGATGATCGAATGCTGGACGGCCTCTCCCTCTTCTGCCCTTCTTTGCCTCTTTGGACTGCACCACTTTCTAAACGCGGATTGTTCATAGCCTCATGTTCTTTGCTGTAATTTCACTTATATTCATAACATCTCCCCCAATAACTCATATGCCTTCTGAGAGCTCAGACTATCAAGCAACTTATGTATCTTTACATTTATGATTTTTCTGCAACAAAAGCATCATTGATTTGTTGATATTCATTATTACCATTAAACAAACAATATTTAGAAAATATGTTATAGACGCATACGTTGCGTGATTTGTACACTTGACTGTCATGAATTACAGTCACATGAAATCTGAATATAAGCAGAGTTTACAGTGGCCTGAGGTAGCAGGACAACAATGTCCAGCATAATTGAAAATAAGGAAAAAAGATAAATAAGTAGATGAAACTATTATTTTCACTACTTCTAATGATACAAAGGAATTAAAAAGGGAGCGGGTTGAAGTAGACTTGAAAGCGCCTTGGTGGTGGCCAGGGGGGTTATGTTGTTAAAAACAATACTAAAGATGAGAAAGAAAATATAGCATTCCTAACAATCAATGCAAAGAAATGGAAAAAGTGTAATACTGTGGGGGAAATTCCATATTCATAAAACGAATAGATGTTTGCATGTTCAGCAATGTGAAAATTTACTAACTTGTAAAAGCACACATAAGTACATCACTTAGTATTAAATATATTTTTCCAGTGTGATAGCTATGACTAATGCATGAATATGCTGTGACTTCCATTCTGTATTTTCCCTGCCAGTCTTGCTGACACTTCTTCTCAACCGACTAGCTCAAACATACTACTATAAATGTGCCCTGTATTAGGTCATCGGCACGTGTGACTGGATCTATCTCTTTGCAAAGTAAATAAAATGTGTGCTGTTAAATTTTTTGTAACTGTTGCCATGGAAATTTCAAGCTCCAATGTTCCTAAGGGGTTGTGCTTTTTAATTAACAGATCATTTGATTTTTATAAATATGCTCACGACCTTCTTAATATCGTTGTAATTGATTTTGTTTAAATAGCTTTATTTCTAAAACTGCGATCAATATGGTTCCTAGAAAAAGGGAGCAGACCAAAAATGCTGGATCCAAGCCATTTTACAAGATGTCTTTCTGTTTACACAAATTGCTTAGAAGAAAGATGAACTTTTAATTATACTAGTCAATTATATTTTCTAGTATACTAAATTTATGCCAGTCTTTTGTGGTTATAAAGCCATCTTGCCTAGATCATTCCAATGGCTCTCTCAAACATATGTTCAAGAAATACTTGCATAACAAACTTGTTCCTATTGAAGAAAACAGAAGCTACTACTGTATGTGGTCTAGGTCATAAGTGCATGAAAAACAGAGTATTTTTAAAACTTGTTTTTATTTCAAGTCAGAGTAATTTTTTATAAGTACACTCATCTTAAAAAATCCTAATTTAAGTAACCATGCTTGAGTAATTATTAGAAAGGATATAAATAGGAGACATCAGATCCAATGAAAAATTCAAATAGTTTTTCTCATTTCTTTTGTTAGTTTGTTCAGTTTCATGTGTTTTTCATTTCCATGGAAATTTATGTTTGTGGAGGACTCAGGAAACAGCTAATCATTGACCATGGATACGATGAGATGTGGAGAGAATAGCCGTAGAGAAGTGTCCCACAATTTTGTGGTTTTTCAGCCCCTATCAAAAAAAATTCCTCTGATAAATTAAATTATTAATGTCTAAGTCAGGGGTATCCAGGAAAGAGGAGGAAGCAGTTCAGAAGGACAAGGAAGAGGAGGAATGGTTCCTATGACTCTGGGATCCACGGAATATTGATTATGGGTCAATTCCTCTGGTCAGTGGGAGTGTACTAGCCTACAGAACACTAGAAGATGGTCCAAGCATTACGGATGGGTAAGAAAGGACTGAGTATGACTCAGAGGCATGTTAGTGGTACCAGAAAATGTAAACGAGGACAATACATTTTGTAGACTAAAAGAAATTTTGTTGAGCCTAGTGGCCTTTGCAAACTATTTGTGCATCTGAAATAAACAACTTTTTGATATTCAATTTTATATTCAATTTTATTTAAAGATACGTTTTTAAAGACCTTTAATTTTCAGTGCTATATTTGGTCATGGTAATTTTGCATATTTAAAAAATTCCTCTTTTTTTTCCCCCTGGTCCATAGTGGCATATCTTAGTTGCAAGTCCCTCTAGTTGTGGCATGTCGAGCGGTGCCATGTCCGCGCCCAGGATCCAAACCGGCAAAACCCTGGGCCGCCGCAGCGGAGAGCGCGAACTTAACCACTCGGCCACGGGGCCGGCCCATAAAAAATTCTTCAGTGATACAAAGAAATGACCTATTAAGAGACGAAAAAACATGGAGAAGCCTTACACACATATTGCTAATGAAAGAAGCCAGTCTGAAAAGTCTACATACTGTACATATTCTGGAAAAAGAATATAGAGACAGTAAAAAGTCAGTAGTTGCCTAGGGCTTGAGGGGAGCATAGGTGGAGCATAGGGAATTTTTAGGCTGGTAAAATTATTCTGTTTGACACTGTAATGGTGGATACTTGTCATTATGCATTCAAAACCATAAAACTATACAACACAAAGCATGAACCGTATTATAACTGATGGACTATAGTTGATAATGTATCAATATTCCTTCATTAACTATAACAAATAGACTACACTAATGCAAGATGTTAGTAACAAGGAAAACTCTGAGAGGTGGGAGGGGTATATGGAATTCCTTTTAGTATCTGCCCAGTTATTCTGTGAATCTAAAACTGTACTAAAAAATAAGTCTATTAATTATTGTTTAAAAAGTGTTCTCATATGTTTAGTTCACACTATTTTTATTAAAATAAAAATTTGAGGTTTTCCTCCCAAGGGAAATGGACCTTTTTCCTACGTAGATTAAAAAGAAGAACATGTTTCAGTTTTCATCCTGAATGTCAAAAAAACCATCAGGTGTGCATTCGTTTTAGCCATTCACTCAGGAGTTCAAATGACCACTGCTTGTTTATGGAAAAATCACTAAATGTCTTTAGTTAAACAAACAATAGAATGACAATCTGTGTAATTTTAGGGAACCATAAGTTGTCATGGGCATTGAACATCCAATATGTAGGAAGATAAGGCTACCATAAATTGGAAATTTTTCAAATATATACTAACCCTGTCAGGGATTCCACGAAAGGGTTGACTTCGTATAAACTATAGTTTTCTAGTAGCTGAGGTCAGAGAGAGAAAAAGGAAGTCTCTGAAACAATCCTGTGCAATATAGAAAGTCCATCGAGGCAGATGGCTGGCCATGGAGCAGGCTGAGACACATTCACTATTTGTCTTGTATCATGGCTTCTGATTATCCTTCACAATCCCAGATGCGCTTTACTTTAAATCCTCCTTCCTGACCTCACATCTGTATTTCTTCTAGAAAAGGTCTGTGGAATTGCCTTTCCCGTATTGTGACTGGCATTAAGTCTTTAACGATGCGTTTCCAAGTGGTCACATCCCTTGACTCTAAGGCTATCAAAATGTTTTCCATCTTCTCTAGACCCACTGGTAAAAAGATCACCCATAACGGCTTAATTCATTTTCTGAAAATAACTAAAAAGAGGTCACCTTATTATAAATTAATGCCGTGATGTGTGTGATTTCACTTATAGCATCCCATTTCAAAAGTAATGTATTTTTTAAACTCTTAGTTTTTAATTCACTGTTAAAATTTTCGCAAATAATGTAACCATACGTTATACAAGCCAATAAGTATTAAAATAAAAACATGTAAATAAAAAGGCAAAACATATTTATGACCTCAAAAAAGAAAGAAGGTAGTCATTTTAGTTATAATATAATTAGTTACATATATTTATATATAGTTATATAAGCAGTCAGTTATAAATATATATATAATATATCTATACTTGTAACTGCACGTTAAGGATTCATTACAAAACACTATGGCCGTTGAAATCTTGAGATTATAAAAGTAGTTTAGGGGCCAGCCCAGTGGCGCAGCGGTTAAGTATGCACATTCCACTGCGGCGGCCTGGGGTTTGCGGGTTCAGATTCCAGGTACGGACATGGCACCTTGTGGCAAGCCATGCCGTGGTAGGCACCCCACATATAACGTAAAGGAAGATGGGCACGGATGTTAGCTCAGGGCCAATCTTCCTCAGCAAAAAGAGGAGCATTGGCAGATGCTAGCTCAGGGCCAATCTTCCTCGGGAAAAAAAAAAGTAGTTTATAAGTGTTGCAGCAAGGCAGTAATCCAAGGTGATCAATGCATTGAGTGAATATCACATGACATCATTCTGATTATTGTTCCTACAGTTTGTTTCAAAACTGCATAACTTAAAATGTTTAATGTAATAAAAAGTTGTCCCAAATGACAAGACAAAGAAAAACATTTTAAAGAAACTTTGAAGGAAAATTAGTATCTTTTTCTAAAGAAATATTCCCATACAGTATTTTACACTCAATATATTAGCAAGATACACATCGCTCTTGCTGGAAATCTGACATCAGTTTATATGCTGTCCTTCCCATTAAAGAAGCAGCATTGGCTTCTCAAGTCTGTAGCTTCCAGAACTTTTATCAACAGACTTTTTTGTAAAAGATAATCCTCTTAACAGGAGGTTTTGGTAAATAAAAGCATAATTGCATATCATCCTTTGAAAAACATAATTTCAGATTTAAGCATGCACCTTTAATCTTAGTTTTTCATTGCTTGAAACTAGAATGCTATCAATACAAACAAAAGCAAAGCAGCTGTGAGAAAAACATTGCTTTCAAAGCACAGAAAATGTTTCTAATAGGTATTAGACAGAACTGCTCATCTCATTCTTATGCCGGATTTGTTTACCTACAAGTGTCACGTCGGTTCAGTACGAAATTAGCACATACTTAAATGGACGTGAAACACTTAAATAGCAAAACCCTAGCAGGACACCAGGCATTTGAAACCAGTAGTGACGGTGGAGGAGGGAGAGAGGCCAGGTGACAGCGATGGCATGACACAGAACATAAACAAGGACAGTCTAAGATAATAGTGTGGGGATGGTCCTCGCAAACTCGGAACATAACCAGAGAGGAAGAATGCCACATTGCAGCTGCCTGGAAAATGGGAAAAGCTCACATAACAAAGAAAAAGGGTTGTTTTGGGTTTTTTTGTTTTTTTTTTTGTAAATTAGAGACTGAGTATACAAGGAGTAAGCCATCATGAAAACTCACATTGACTAATGCCAGCATTCCAAACACTTACAAATGCTTTCAAGTGTTCATTCACTGCAACTTAGAGGTCATTTTTCTACTCATTAAGAGCTTTGAGGACCTGGACAAGCCACAGATGCCCACTGAAATCATGTCACCTCTCTTTATAATACAAGTGAATTAATAGTGGCTTGCCAAGACATATTTGATAAAGGAAGGACAAGTGGTTATTGAACGAGCTAAGTTCTTCAAGGAAATACAAAACAACAATATAACATCTACTTCAACTTTGGAGTGGACAGGCCAAGTCTGAGAAAGCCTGTCATGCACACACAGTCTTTATAAGGGAAACACTTCACCTGCATCATTGCTCCTTGACTAGTCCTGCTCTCCATACACCAGGTCCCAGTTCCCCCAGCCACTGCTGACCAGACCAGATGAAGCACAAGGCTGACTAGAAGTTACGGTATGGCCTAAGGTGAAAAAGGAACTGGTCCAAGATTTCCTCTCAGAATGTGCACTGGAAAGCACTGAATGATGGACCCGATTAAAAGGGAGAGTTAAAGTAGAAACGGTATAATGGAAACATGGGGTATTTTTCAGAGGGCATGAGGCAAAATGGTCATGGAGGAGCAATCCGTGAACTCCAGAGAAAGTCACTGAAATGGAGACAGCAACGCAGAATGCCGAGAGACGATGCGAGCGGTGCCTCGCTGTAGTCTGCACCTGACACTGCTTTGGCCCAGACACTTCCAAGGATAGTTCTAGGCCATCTGTAGACTTGAAGCAACTCAAGTTTGTAGAATGAAAAGATTTCAAATAGAATAATCTCAAGGCAGTTTAGCATGGACATTAAAAGGAAGACTCTGAAGTCAAGCTGATTGTTTCAAATGCCTGCTCATCCTCTTACTGGCTGTGTGGCCGATGGCAAGCTACCTATGTCCTCTGTGTCTCAAATTCTACTTTCGTAAAATGGATATAATGGTAGTACCCGCCTCACAGGCGACCGCAACTTAATATGCATAAAACCTACACATAGCAAGAGCTGTATAAGTGTTAGTTATTGATTTATTAGTTTTGAATGACAAAATTCACAGCACAAGTTCCATACTATTTTGACCCCAGAAGACCAAAGCCTGAGTAATTTTCCTATTATCAGGAAGAGGGACTCAGCATTGTGTCTGAAAAAAGTGCAGCGATTTCCCTTGATGGACATTCAAGCTGTGGGAATCATGTAAGTTCCCATAACATGTCAATTGTTTAAGTTATTCTTTACTGATGTTTCCGGCAAACCTGCTGGGAGATGATGTTACTCAGAGTTCAGCTTTCTACAAGAACTTTAATGGGGTTCTCGTAGGGCTGTAGTGGATAGGTGGTAGCATACATTGACAATTTTTCAAGTTGCAACCACCTTGCCCATCTCTAGCTGTGCTATTCAAACTGGATTAAGTTTACTCTTGGAGAGATGGGGCAGGAAGCACTTGAAGCTAATTTCTAAACAAGGCTCATCTTCTTAGAGTTTAATTTAAACATTTTTTAAAGTAGACTTTATTTTTTAGAGCAGATTTAAGTTCACAGCAAATATGAGTGGAAGGTATAGAGATTTCCTATATACCTCCTTCCTACACATGTGCATAGCCTCCTCCATTATCAACATCCTCCACCAGAGTGGTACGTTTGTTACAGCTGATGAATCTATGTTGACACACATCGTTATCACCCAAAGTCCACAGTTTGTATTAAGGTTTACTCTTGGTGTCATACATTCTATGGGTTTGGACAAATGTATAATGATATGTATCTATCATTATAGTATCATACAGAGTAGTTTCACTGCCCTAAAAATCCTCTGTGCTCTGCCTATTCACCCTTCCTTCTCCTAACCCCAGGCCATCAATGATCTTATTACTGTCTCCATAGTTTTGTTCAGAATATTGTACAGTTGGAATTATACATTATATATCTTTTCAGATTGACTTCTTATGCATTTCAGATTCTTCCATATCTTTTCATGGCTTGATAGCTCATTTCTTTATGTAGTGCTGAATAATATTCCATTGTCTAGAGGCACCACAGCTCATTTATCCATTCACCTACTGAAGGACATCTTGGTTGCTTCCAAGTTTTGGTAAGTATGAATGAAGCTGCTCTAAACATGTGTGTTCAAGTTTTCACATAGACATAAATTTCCAATTCCTTTAAGATAAATACCAAGGAACGTGATTGCTGGATCGTACGATAAGAGTATGTTTAGTTTTGTAAGAACCTGCCAAATTGTCTTCCAAAGTGGCTGTACCATTTTGCATTCCCACCAGCAATGAATGAGAGTCCTGTTGCTCCACATCCTCATCAGCATTTGATATTGTCATTATTTTTATATTAAAACGAAATGTGAGTATTTCATGGAATAATAATGTGTATGCATTTTGAAATCCCAAGTTGAGATTTTAAAGAGATTGTTGACTTATGGCACAAAGCTTTGGGAATTTATCCCAAATGCTAGTGGTAACAGTTTAACTTGACCCTACCATTAGAAGTTCCTTGATGGAAAAGATTGAGAAGCTCCGCCATATTGGATGACACCCTCACATCCCACCATCTAGTGGAGTGAGGAGATTCAGACCACAACACTGGTTAGGGTTTTGAATTTTTTTAATAGTAGATTGGCCTTTCACCATTCATGTGGAGTCTAAGTCTTACTAGTCTACTCTAAAATGTAAACATAAAATCCTCAACCAAGGCCCCCAGCTGAGGGTTACCTTGAAGGATTTGCAGTTACCCAGCTCCTAACAAGTAGGAAATATCAACCAAAAACCAGTTTCAGCAGTTGACTTTTCCCAGCATTCTAAGTTCTACCTTGGGGTCAAGACTGAACACACGCTGGCATCTCATTTGCAGGGTCCCTCCCAGAACTGTCTTCCTCCCTGGTGTTTTAATATTATGCCTTCGACTTTTATTGAAGGCCTTTACAAGAAAGAGCCACATGAGGCCCATTTCCGCATTTGCTGTGAAATTGGTATAAGGACATTGTCCATTAAATTACTCAATGTTCTCTACCTAAGACCCACATGAGAACTTGCTCTGAGTTTCGTACCAGGAAAAAAATGTGCCTTCCTTGAGAAAGTAGTAAATTTTCTTCTTTTCTATTAGTAAGTTATGTAACCCCTTGTGTTTCCTTTTTTTTTTTTATCTTGGCTTCCAAAAAATGTACAGCCAATTTTAACGTACAATCGTATCCACTGGTTGGCCTTTGTGGTTGGCGTGTCTGCTTCTTCCTTTTTTCTTAACTTTCCTCTAATTTATTCTAATAATATTACTGTATAGGTCTTTTTACGTAAGTCAGCCAAAATCTGTATTAGAAAATGGTTGAGCATGCCCAAATAAAACTTACAAATATATTGCTTTACTTGATATAGATCTTTTGAGGTATTTTCTGTTTTGTTTTATAAAATGTTATTGAATTCACCATAGGATAGACACCTTGTTAAATGTATAATTAAGTGTTATTTAATCACATGCCTTTGGCAAAATTTTATAGATATAAAGTTGTAAATCAGGAAAAAAACCTCAGGGGTATAATCACCGCAGCCATAGAGAAAATCAATTTGTTCATTCATTATATTAGTAAAGTCCAGCATTCATTCAACAAATGTTTAATAGTGCCAGTGTTGTGCAAGGCAGCACATTGGTCACTGTGGAGAATTCAAACTTGGTTTGAAAAATGGATTACCCTCAAGAAATTAATGGCTTAGCAATAAGAGTGAAATGTTTACCAATCTTACTTAAAGACAAGAATGAGGTATTTCTGGTCCAACAGCATCATATGCCTCTACGCCAGGATTATTTTTTTAAGTGAAGTTGGAAAAGAAATCTTGCAAAGATAAAATTTTGTTATGGGAGAGTTTTGTTATAAAGAGAAGGAAAACTTTACACAAAATGATTACTAGTTAAGCTTCCTTCAAACTGAAATTTACTGAAAAGGATTATGGGAAGTACAAAAAATTAAGCATGACCTTATTATGATCTGCAAGCAGCTACGAATGTAGGATTTCTTTTATTTTAATGTGAACAATATTTCTTCGAAATAACACTTTCTTAAAGGTGGAATGAATTGCTGACTGCTGTATGTGGGCTGACAATATAAACATTTTTTCAGTGTTCTAGGCTACCACACAGGAAGTAGGGTTATGGGAATATTTTCACAGCTTGCTGGTGGCCTTTCGAGAATTGAGGATCGAAGGTTGCTACAACCATTTGCTTTTCAAATTCTGCTTGTCTTTTCTCATGAGGTGAATATTTCAAGAGTCTGGAAACCAACACTGGGGTGGGGGGTTTGCCTAGAGATCTGTTTAGGTTAGTTACCAAGCTTCCCAGCTTGTGGTCACTGAAGGTCACTTACTTGATAGCTAAAATTTCAATTGGAAGCTTGTCATACAATCAGGATTTAAAGCCCAGCTGAGACTTTGTCTCTCCCTGAAAGAGGAGGTTGTTTTATGATTAGCTTCAGAATGTTAAATTAGGTGTTGGCAATTATGAGCCATTTTTGTAGTTTAAATTGCATTATGGAAACACCTGTCCAGAATAGCAAAGGAAGGCATGCTTAAAAAAAGTAAAATGTCTGATTCTATTATGCATGAATAGTCTTGCTCTTATTATCAAACCCTAGAAGCCACACTTACCCACTCTTGAGAAAGAATACTTTGCGTATCCTTTAACAGTGATTCTCAAGAACAAGCACTCTGTTATAGATTTCTTTTGTATGTGGCACAGGGAAATGATTTGCATAAAGAGCCCATTTTTTAAATGACGGAAATGTTTTCCAATTTATTTTCAATAATGTTTTTTTTCCCTTCCAGTAGTCTTCATATTCTTAGAAAAAGTCTGTCGATGACTCATGAAACCATGTCCTAAAATGGACAAGGTTTAAAAAATTCTTCTGCTATTATTGTAAAGGGGATTCAGTACCTTTGAGTAAGAGAACTGAGCAAAAAGATAATTGAGAGGATAGGAAAGTAATTATGAATAAATTTCAAAATGACTGAAGTTCTTCTGATCAAAACAATACATCAGCTTCTATCCCCTCACAGACCACACTGAGACAAGGGCTTGGCACAGAGATGGAGCCATGATTATGTGTGTGTGTGTATATATATATATGATATAGCAAATCACCTTCATATCTTGCAATGTTGCCATATGGAGTTGTACTGAAGCATTCAAATGAAACTTTTTAACAATATCAAGACCAGATAATGCATGAATATTTCTTACAAGATTGGAAAGCCTGAAATAATACTTTTCCCAATAGTTCCAGATAGTTGAGATTTGCCTGGACTAAAACATAATGATACTCATATGTACTATACATAAATATATACTATATATAACATATATTATAAGAACGTGTAGATTTCCACCTCTGGCTAAGATAGAGTAACAAGGACTGAATTCACCCTCCCACCTAAAACAGCCAAAAACAAAAAAAGAAAGACAAAATATTTGCAACAATAGCTTTCTAGACTATGAACATCAGGAAACAAAGGAAGTGATCCTAGAGAGATGAGCTCCATGATGCCCCCAGCTTACTCCTTTGAGAGAGTTTCCAGGCTGCAGTACAGGGACGGGGAGCCCAGGAGGAGCCTGGCAGACTCCCTCAGATGGAGAGATGGAGCTGAGAGTCTAGGAGGCCAAAGCAGCCAGAGTTCACTAGACGGCGTACTGAGAGGAGAGAGATGCACTAAGAAAAAAGTCGAGAAGTCTACAGAGTGTTCCTCTCAAGTAGCACTCAACTCAGTATTAATCAACACAGACATGTAAGGAAGCGACCTAAGGCCAGAGAAAGAATTGTAGGAAAAGATTAGAACGGTGCCTGGTGCTCACCCATGATGTGGAATACCACATGGTCCCCACAGTCATGCTGGAAAACCTCATAGTTCATGGAGCATTGGGAAGAAAACTCAGAAGCATCTTTCCTCAGCAGTGGGAAATAATTAGTCCTAGTAAACATTACTACGGTCCCCCCTAACAATTCTTAAAAGCAAGACCTGAAAAAGTCAAATTGTTTCCAAGTAACTTAACCATGCCTCAGAACAAAACTCAAGAACATTTATAGAAATATGAAAATAGCCAGCATCAAATAAGGTAAAGTCCACGATGTCTGGCAACCAGTCAAAGATGACCAGAATACAATCAATTGAAAGTGACCCAGAACTGATGCAGATGTTAGAATTAACAGACAAGAGTACTAGAACAACTATGATTCTGTTCCATATATTACGTAGAAACATAAAACACATAAAAAGATCCAAATTGAATGTCTAGGATATTCTCTAAAAAGCTACAGCATATGGGATGAAAATGCACTGTATGGGATTTACTGCAGATTAGATGCTACAGAAGAAAAGATTAGTGAACTCAGAGACATAGTGATAGACACTCTTCAAAATGGAATGCAAAGAGAAAAAAAAAAGACTGGAAAAAAATGAACAGAGCATCAGTAAGTTATAGAACAACTTATCAAATTGCATATTTTAAATATATGTAGTTTATCATACATCAGTTATACTTCAATAAAGATGTTTAAAAATATGAAATACAATCAGTGCCCTCAGGAATTTATAATCTAGCTATTAAATCAAAGGAGATTTATAAGCAACATAAATAACATGACACATACCAGCATAGACTGGTATCACCCTTACAAACACTGATTTAAATTAGCAGTTAATAATATGTATAATAAATATATGTGTTCACGACAATTCTTACTAATAAAACTAAACAATATTTTTTCCTTACAGAGAACATTTTTAGCATCTTATATTTTTTTAATATCTTAAACTTTTGTGCATATGATAACAAATCTAATGTTTCTGAAATAACATTTGGAATAACCTCTTTTAACCTTTACAGAGTACATTATCCCAATTCACTTTTTCAACATACAATTAACTTTTTTAGAGATAAAACTTTTGAGTAGATTTAATTGCCAAAATAACTACCTAGAAAAATGGAAATAACCTTCAATTATGAACTATGATCAAAGAGAGCTTTTTCATTTTTCACATTGTTTCATGAAATGACTTTCATTCTCCCCATCACCTTTTAAGCAACTTTGACATAACATTTCATTTTTCATCACTGATAAATACTTTCAGTTGAATACAGTTTAATGAGACAAACCCTTTGGCCAATTCTAACACAAATAAATTCATATTTGGGGAGAAATTGTGGCCAGGTGCTAAAAGAAAACTCTATGGTCTGATATTGTTTGAAAGTTTGGTTTGAATGCTTTAGTCTAACTCCACAAGGCAACAAGGCCAGGTATGAAGGGGGTTTCCTAAAGCTGATTTGTAGATCAGTGACAAAAGGACATCTGTCATTGATTCACTGATAACACAGATATTTCCTACAGGATTAGAAAGCCAAATATATCTCATTCTTACCCAGTCTCAGCAAGCCTTGCCTAATTTTTTCCCAAACAAATTAGTTAAGATGGAAGATAAGAAAGAGGAAAGTAGATAGAGAACTTAGAAGCTATAGAATATCAATTAAAGTAACCATCTCTGAGAAGAGTTTTTGGAAGACTAAACAGAATCTTATTTTACCAAATCTGCATGCTAAGAATCCGTCAATTGAACAACACACCATTAATTTAAAGACAACTTTTACCTTATATATCTCCACAGATTGTAAGTTGCATCCCAATTTCAGAAACACTTGAGTCTTTGTATCAAGAAAATATGCTGTTTTATCATAAATAATCAGAAATTTAAATTTTTTTTTAAAGATTGGCCCTGAGCTAACATGTGTTGCCAATCTTGTTTTTTTCTTCTTCTTCTTCTCCCTGAAGCCCCCTGGTACATAGGTGTATATTCTAGTTGCAGGTCCTTCTCGTTCTGCTATGTGGGACGCCTCCTCAGCATGGCTTGATGAGCAGTGCTAGGTCCACATCCAGGATCCGAACCAGCGAAACCCTGGCCACAGAAGCGGAGTGCGTGAGCTTAACCACACGGCCACAGGCCTGGCCCCATAAAATTTAACATTTTAATATATTTCAAACAAATATATATAAAAACAGCATACATTAACAATTGATAGTAAAATACCAGTTTTGATTAAATTCATCTCTGTGAATAAGTTTAAAGAAACTTTCAAACATATATTATTTCACACCTGGATGTTTTTACTTCCAGCTCTTTCCACACATTAAGAAATTTTATGGCCATGGTGCAACAGAAGGAATGAGTTTTTATAGCCAGGAGAATTGTGGTTAACCACAATTTTTGTTTAATAAAATAATAACCCCAAATTTTGTTTAATAAAATAAATTTTTGTTTAACATTGTGATTTAATAACCATAATAATTTGGTAGATTATATTTTCAATTTACCTTTAAATAATTGTTTACCAAAATTTGATTCTATCTGGATGCTGCCTAATTTCACCTCCTGTGTTTAGCTGAGGGCCCATCTTAAATTGCAGGGTGAAATTGCAGGGTGATCTGTTCAGAAAAGTAAAAGAGAGAATAAGATTTAAAATATCTCACAACTAGATATAAAGTATATAAACTGATAGCTCTTTCATTAAACCTATTCTTAATCAACAATCAGCTAGTCAATAATTACTCCCTAGAACTTAATATATGCAAAATATTTCGTTACTCTTTCATCAAAGGTGAAAACACAGCAGAGGACCACATGACTCTGAAATCTCTAAAGTGGCAATATTAACACATTGAACTTGAACACTGGAAGTTGTTTCCTTTACTTAAATAAATGATGTCGATGTCAATATCATTGGTTCTGTAGCCAAGATCCAGAAAGTAAAAACATTTTAAGATTACAGGAATGAAATGGCAAAGTGAGGCTCCCAGGGGCACTTGAAAAAGAATCTATGAAGAAGGAGGTTTTGCCTGCATCTGGCTGAAATACCTTAGACGTGACTCATCCAGCAGTCAAATGAGGCAGCCTAGAGTGCTACACGAAATGGAGGGAAAAATAGCGCCTCTTCCCACTGCTCGTTTTCAAGGGCTAGAGTTGCCTGCTCTGCCAGTTTTCTTTGTTCATTAAAAGGTCTCTTCATTTCCTTCTCCTCTGTTTTCTTGCTTGGTTCCCATCAGTGCTTCACTTCACACTAATTGCGATTCCTATGAACTTCCTCCAAAGCAGTTGGTGCATGTAATTTGGGAGCAAGCTCCTAGATTCTTCACGCTTGGATTGATTTCAAGTTTCTCATTAGCTTACTGTAAGAGAACATACCAGGATTTCAAAAATTTTGAAGGCTCTCTTCTATCAGTCTTGGTTTGAAGGACTTGCTTTATCCTGGTGACAAAGTTGATTTATTTTTCTTGCTGTTTGAGACATTCTTCTAGGTTAGTGTATACAAGACTGTGTGTTTGCATTGTCCTGGGAAGAAGTTTCACAGCTTACATCAGTCTCTTAGAGATGTTTTTGCCCTCCAAAAGGATAAAAACCGTGGTTCAAGGTACTTTGTTCCCTCAATGAACATTTCTAAAGATCATAATACTTGCCACATATTACGCTAAATACTGAGGAGCAGAGGTGAATATAACAGTTCCTTTCCAGAAAGAGTTTTGGGTCAGAGAGACACTGGAACAGACCACCACAGTGCAGTACTGCAAATTCTGTAATAAAAGTAGCTGAGTGCTCTTTAAGCACAGAGCAGGGCGAAACTGAGTCTAGGGAAACTTAGGACAGAGTTCATGCCATTTGGGACCTTGTTCCTGGGTCTCGGAGCCCGAGTAGAAGACAAGCCCTTGTTGCTCCATCTCTTGGCTCATTGGTGGACCAACTCCAAGTAGCTCTTGGTGTTTAGAACCTGATGATCCTGGTCACTCACCAGTACCTTAAAGGAACGTAGCCTAAACTTTAACTGGCTTCAGAGATTCTTCTGACTTCTCTCTCTCAGTGTCTCTGCCACCTCTCAGTTATTTCTGACTTTCCCAGGATACTGTCCTGCATACATTTTGAAATTCCTATGCCTGGGCATCCCTCTCGGTCCTGCTCATTTTGTCCCTCTGCTTTTGCTCTGCTGTGAGTGACCCTCAGGAAGTCTCTGTTCTGATCGGCACACTGGGCTTCCAGTGACCACTAGTGCTTCCTCTATTTGGGGCCCGGGGGTCCGGGTCATGGTTCATCTCCTCCCTTGCTGTGGGACTAGGCATGGCCACATGTGGCCAGGGGACTCCACTGCTCCCCAGAAGATGGTTGTTCCAAAAGCTGTCACTTCTCTGTCCTGCTGATGTTCTTGCTCCTACTGCTGCTGGCAGCAGGAAGGGCAAGAGCTGTGATGATTAGCTCCTGATCTGCTTCTCTATAACCAGGTGTAGTGGAGATCACTGATGTTCTTCATGCCTCTGTTGCCAGCTCCATGCGTGCATCCCCAGCTCTCAATTCTACTTCTAACCTCTTGCACCTGCAGCTTGCTCAGAGGACTGTTCTTCTGCTACTGAAGCAGAGCTGGAAGCATCTGGAGTTTACAAATCCTCCTTCCTACCCGCTTTGCCCAGCAGGTAAGCCAGGGACTAACTGCTGTTGCAAGCAGACAAAATTCCAGTCCCTTTGAGGCAAGGCGGGGCAACATCTGAGGTGTGGTTTCGAGTTACCCACAGGATGAAGCCCAGGCTGGGACTTCACCTGAAATCATAGCCTTGGTTGGCTTTTCCCCTCATATGTCTTGCTTTTCTTGTGCCCTTTCAAATTTCCCCTCAATAAAGCACTTTCACCTGAATCCTCTCACATCAGAATCTGTATTGTGGAAACCCCACCCAGGACACCAGATCAATCCCATGCCTGAAAGTCCCTGAGCCTGAGAAAGTAAGACATTTCTCCAACCCTCAGTTCAAGGACATACCTTATTGCTTACCCCATATTGAAGAAGTTTCCAGAATGTTTGACAATGATCACTTTGATTTTTTTCAGGGGAAAAAAAAGTTGATTCTCTCCGGGCGTGGCCTTGTCCCAAGGCGCCAACTAGATAATCTCTAACTAGTCAGATATTAGTATTTTTCAAGATCTGGATTATACAATCTTATCCATGGTCATGAAATCTTTTTTTCAGAGCTAAGGTTGGGGGGAGAGGCTAATAGTACACAAATATAGCAGAAGGAAAGTTTATGGTAAGAATTCCAATATGTCTGGAGAACCACATATACAACTGTGAATAGAAGATGAGGGCCCAGATGCTGATGGGCTTCACATCCCACTAACGAGTTTGACCTTTATCCTCTAGACACCAGGGATATTTACAAGGGGTAATGACCTGAAAAGATACATTTTCTTAAAAAAGATAAAGATCATGGGGCTGGCCCCGTGGCGGAGTGGTTAAGTTCGCGCGCTCCGCTGCAGGCGGCCCAGTGTTTCATTGGTTCGAATCCTGGGCGCAGACATGGCACTGCTCATCAAGCCATGCTGAGGTGGCATCCCACATGCCACAACTAGAAGGACCCACAACGAAGAATATACAACTATGTACTGGGGGGCTTTGGGGAGAAAAAGGAAAAAAATAAAATCTTTAAAAGAAAAAAAAGATAAAGATCATAATGGACTGAAGGAAATAAAATGGGAAAGGCCTGGACAAACAGAGTGGGAATTTATCTGCATATGGAAATTCAGTTTGGAATATAAGGTAAAACTCTGGATAAATATGGAATAATTTAGGGATTCTATAAAGAAAACAAATGGATATCAAGGCAAGTATCCCTTACATACTGAGGAAACAAACCCTGTAATACAATGGGTGGGCCGAAGGGAAGGAGGAAAGACAGTACTTAGGTAGAAACCAGGAGAGATCAGTGCCCTAGAATCCATGGGAGAAATAATATTGAGCATCAAATTCTATAGAAAAATCAAGTAAATTGAGAAGAAAATAGGATTTGGCAAAGAGAATGTCATTTGTGGCTTAAGGAGAACAATCTCAGTAGTGTGATAAGAGAGGAAGCTAGATTGTGATAATTTAAGGCCTGTGTGAAATCTGAAAAAGTAGAGCCAGTAAGTGTCCTTTTCCCCACCCCCAAGAAGATTAACCACAAATTGAAAAAGGAATTGGGAAGTAGCTTGAAGAGGATGTAGGGATAAGATAAAACATTTTTGAGAGTGAGGGAGACTTGGACATATCAACACAGTCTAGAGAAGAATTCAGGGAACAAACAATAAATATAGACTAGCTACAGAAAGAGGCGTTAAATGATCAAGATCCTGCGGGGGAAGGAGGGGGGAAAGACGTCTTAGAGAGAAGACAAAGAGACACTTTGCTCTGAGACAGGAGGGAAGATGGATAAGGATGGAGTCTATGGTCGGAGGCCAGGGTGCCAAGGAGAAAAGTGAGCTCTTTTGTTTGAAGAATCAGGTAAAGTCAACTGCTAGAAGTGAAGCGAGAACTAAGAAGAAAGATGTAAAAAATCTGAACAGGACAACAGCTGGTAATGTAAAAGAGCCACAATCGGACACAAGAGAAAGAATTCCCCAGTGGTATTGAGGGCCCAGTGGTTTAGAATAAAGGTGTGGTGTACTGTTCAGCCCTGTTGTAGAATGTTAATGTTTAGCACCAACAACAAACAGTAGCAAAAAAAAAAAAGTGTTTATTTGTTTTTATAAATAAAAAGAATGGGTAGATTCATCTTTGGTTGTGTATTGCCATGGTGACGGCTGGGAGTAGGCAATGCCTAAAGAAAGACAAAATAGGAAGGAAATTTAGGGTGCTCGTGAAAGTGCATTTAAGTGCATTTAGGTGATTAAATTATGATGTCAGGTTGAGTTAGAAAAGAATTGATATTAAAAGGAAATTGTCAGGTCTGCAGAACCAGAAGGACGTTTCAGGCAAGAAGAGTATAAAGAAAGTTCCAGAGGCAGGATAAGCCTTCACAAGGTGTCGTGACAGTGAAGAAAGCCCCAACGAAGGCAGAGAATGTGTGCTGGGGATTGGAGATGGACAGCTGGTGAGCTTTGAAAGCCCAGAGGGCTAATAAGCTAACTACACGCAAATAGGGAAGAAGGGTGAATCCTAGGTAATCTTCAAAAAAGACAAGAATGGAAGGCTTAATGGAAGGCGAGACCAGGAGAATGATGGTGAGAAGCAGCAAAGATGACACCCAAATTCCTGGCTTCTTGCCCTGAAAACTAGAAGAATAATGATATCCCTGACAAAACGGCATAGATAAGCGAGGATCAAGTCTAAGTAGAGAGGAAGACAAATTTAATGTTATACGTGATGAAACATTCAAGTGGAAATTTCCTCTGGACAACTGGAAGTACGTATTTTAAAATATAAACAGAAATGGTATTGGGGTCAGGCCTAGAGTTCTGTTTTTAGATCTCAACAACCTCTTTTTCACTAGGACAAACTCCTCCATACCATCTAGTTTTCTGCAATAATTCCCAACTCCAAATCTATGCTGTGGTCATCCAGAATAATTAAGAGTTAGCATGTAGACATAGAGAACTTGACCTGGAGAACTAAATCACAGATGGTGCTCAGTATAGCTATCATTCTCGCAAAATAACTTGATCTTTAAATTGACATACAGCGGCATTATGCTTCAGGAGCTGGAGAGTAACTCGCATATACATCAGGGTGGAGGTGGATGGGGCTATGGAGCAGGAGAAGAGCACCTTGCCATACTTAGGAAATTCATTCAGCACTGGCTTCAATCATAGTCCAGCTCTGCCTGGGGGAGTTAGAAGGATGCTCTCTATGGACAAGCACACCATTTCTAACCATTAGGATGCTTAAAACGCTAGGCAACGAAAATGACTTAAGAAAAAATACATATCCTCAGGGCCCGATAGAGTTAATCCTGCCTCAGAACCTAGATTCTATTTTTCTTTTCAAAGCAAGATCACGCTTATCATATTGCAGAATAATTTATTCATCATAAGTACATATGTATTACTAATTTATGGCTTACAAATATTGTCTCTGGGGCTCTATAGTGTGGGGTAAATCATCTTTATTAGGCCAAGACCATGAGATGGATCTGCGAATTCTGAAGTTAACACAAAAAACAGAGGACTGCCCCTCAAGGCTACCAACCACCATTTCCTGCTTTCTGTCTCAAATTTTTTTTTTCTACATGAGTATCACCATCTTGGCACAACCAAATCTTATATTTCACATTAGTAAGAGCAGCACTTTTTTTCCAAGTGAGACTAATCCATTGGTTTAGTACATTGCTCAATCTTGCCTTATTCCTTCCACTCAAAATGCAGGTGAAATATCTTATCCCAAAGGATGTACAGTTATTATCCAACTTGGTAGATGTAAAGTAATGTATTGGCTCCCTCCCTAAATATCTGGAGAAATGATTCTATCCACAGCCCAATAAAATCCCTTTTCATCACCAAGGGTGCATGCTGCCAGTGACTGACCGAGCACAGGTGGTGCTCACTAGGACTTAGAAGCGAAATGCTTTCCCCAGAGTGGACATCTTCTTACGAGCATATTTGGAGCACAGTGTGTTCCAGGCATGCTGCACCTGTTACCCACTTGTTTAAACGTCTCATGAAGGGGACAGAGAAAAAATAGTTTCTCTCTGTCTCCAGGAACATACATAAATTTAGCATACAGTTCTTTTTTGGCCAAGTGCAAGTTTGAATTACCTTAAGAAAGGCCATAGGATATAATTTCTTGAAGATGCTCTTCATGTTACAATTTATTCCATAAAATGACTATGAGGAGCTGAGTTCCAGGAGAAGGGAGAAAAAGGATGGAGATAGAAGAAATCGAAAAACAAAATGGAGGGAAGGCAATGTTATAAATCCAGACATGGAACTGAGATGAAAAAGAAAACATCGATTTATTCTTACTGCTAATGTTTGCCTTATGTCACAGTATTTGGTCTTCTATTTCTATTTGATTATGGGACATAAGAGATCCAGGTAACTGCTCTTTAAATATTGAAAAACCAGTCTCTGTGTGTAAAGATGTTGTTGACCAACTCTCTTTAGGAAACAGGTTGAGTTCATATTATTTTTCCTACGTTTTGAGATGAACCCAGTCTAAACGAGAGACCTGAATGTTTTTTCCTGTGAGACCACCCAGTCTTAATTTTATTAAGGTCATACTCAAAAAAATGAAAATAGCGGCCAGCCTGGTGGCATAGAGGTTAAGTTAATGCACTGCACGTCAGAGGCCCAGGGTTTACGGGTTTGGATCCTGGGCATGGACCTACACATTGCTCATCAAGCCATGCCGTGGCAGTGTCCCACATACGAAATAGAGGAAGATTGGCACAGATGTTAGCTCAGAACCAATCTTCCTCACCAAAAAAAACAGTAGAAGAAGAAGTGAAAATATATTGATCCAACATTACTTTACCAGGTATAGTCATTCACATTTCTAAAAACATTGAAATGATTTTAGAAACAAAGTCATTGCTATATTGATTTAAGTTGTACCATGCTCTTAAATAAACATTATCTACTACAGAATGGACACACAAGGGAGGACTTCCGAAGTATGTGTGCGTGGGTTGTGCATGTGTATACATGAAGATGTACACTCACATAGACACGCACCACACACCCGAACACTGTTCAGGCAAAGCTGTGGATGGGAAACACCTGACCTCTACTGCATCTTCTTACAATATTGAAGTGAAACACCTGTCTACGGACTTCGGACTACTGTAACTTTTAGACCACCATTTATTAATAGCCACTTTGTGAATAGTTCTCTAGGCTTCTGGGGCTGCTTCCAGAATACAAACATACTCATAAGAAGGGAATTCAAGGTCAGCAGTCTGTGTTAAGCAAGTCCTATATTTATGAAGTTTCTTGAAATGGATAACTTATTCTTCCTCTCCATGCTTGCTGGGCTCAGAACCAGCCGCTATTTTCACAAAATCTTTTTTTAACGCAGGATGAGCATCTCCCATGCATGTGTGGTTCAAGCTCACCCTGAGGGTTTGTGACTCTAGTGATTGGCTAAGGATTAACACTTTGGAATCATTCCTACCTCCTCTCCCTGCCAGTCTGGCTCACCTCAGGAGCAGGTGCAAAATGCAGAGCAGCATCCAGCCGCAGAAAAACATTTCAGTGTTGCTTCGGTTCTGACCAGGAAGCATAAGAATGTGCAGTGATTAGAACAGTACATTTTTGTTGTTGTTGTATGTGGGTGTTTTTACATTACAATTTAAAATTTTCCTTTTCCTCCTTTTTTTATTTTTTGGCTTTTCTCCAAACTTGAGTGAGGGTTTGTGTTCAGTTTGGGACTCTGACCTGCTTTTTTAAGACCTCTTCAAACACAAAGATTTCATGCTCCTTGTTTTCTGTGGAAAAACAAGTAAGGGAGATTTTGTACAATGTTGAGTATGTAGTCAATGTACGTTATCGGTAAACAAAGGACTTATGCACAGAGTTATGAACAAACAGAAAAAATCAACAACTCAATTAAAAACTACAAAATTCATTATAAAATGAATGTAGTTAGCCACATGTGAAACATTTCCCAGGAAATGATTCAAGTAAATGATAGTAATCTCTTAAATTTCATCTAGAAACCAGATACTTCCCTAAAATCTCGCTAAAAATACATAAGCTTTTTATCATAAGGAAATAATAATAATAAAAATGCATAAGCCACAGTACTGTATATGGTGCAGAGTGGACACTCAATAAATGTTTGTTCCTTTCTCACAAAATAATTGTAAAATGTATTGTTGTAGCGGTAGATATCGGTAGTCTGCAGGAAGAACCGAGAAAGAAAAATAGAAATTTGTCTCTGTATTAGCAGAACTGTCCAGTGGTAAGAGTTCCCTGGCTGCCCCATATAAGTGTTCTGTTGATCTTGGCAGGCACCTAGGATAATGTCATAACGTTACCCAGAAGGATCCCTTAACTTTCTCTGCTCTGATTCAATACCCACCAGAAATGCTTACATCTTTATTTGGTTTCTTAAGTTGACTTTCCTAGTAGGACAAGATGGCTTTCAGCAGCCCTTAGAAATATTCTAATTTACTTTGTGATAATTTTGATAAGTACTAATTAATAAATTGTTCTTTTTAAAAATAAATTTTGACAAGTTTGGTAACAATGAGAATCTCTTTCTCCATATCTGATCATGGGATTTGCGATTTTGAGTTGGTGCAATCGACATTTCCATGCTCTCTCCTCTCAAAATCCAACCCCCTAAAATCCAGGAAGACAAAATGAAAACAAACAGATATAAAAATATCTCTTTAGAAAGTAACTAGACTTCTGTAACCCTGAGCCCCAGTGTTTGAAGACTGAAGTAAATGGAGGAATAACTTAGAAGAGTGAGGGGAAGGAAATCTTGCACATGGATTTACTAACACGTTTGGCTCCTAACAACCCTGGAAAGGCTCAGGTATTGGGATTACAAGGAATGATTTGAAGATATCATGGAGAGTATTTAAAAACCACATAGGGAGCAATTAGGCCCTCATCCCTGGTCCCTGCCCACTCTGAGTCCCTTCAGATGACTACCCCACCTCTCACACACCTCAGGCACAAGGCACAGAAGACAGCAAGGTACTATATTGGCAAAAACATGAAATTAAGCTAAAGCTGGCTTGCTAAACTATGGATCCCATGCTTTCCTTTTTCCACCAAATTCCAGAAAGCTGGTAGCCATGTTAATTCCTCCTCAGCAGGTGTAAGACAGAATATGCTGCCTCACAGAAAACCCCATTAGGAATAGAGACATTTGGGGGTTTCAAAACACAGAAGCTGGCTGGTCAGTCATGGTAAACACAGCAGGTTCAGCAGTGCAGAAATGCAGCCCACACCCACAGAACTTCCTATTCACTTTTTAGGGCCTTGATCTTAATTAGAAACAAAACCGAAGAACTGAAAGCTTCTAAAATTAAAATGAGAAAAGAACCAAAACAAATTTGGGGGGGAGTTGTGATTAATATCCTTGGAGAGATAAGAGAGATATTGAACCCACAGAACAAAACCAAAATGCAGAAAAAGGAACATTCATAGAAGAAGAAATAGAATTAGAGCACATAAAAAGATAATCACCTCAACAAAAATTCAACGAAAGAGTTGGAAGATCAAAAATACAAAGAGATGGGACTGGCCCAGCGGTGCAGCAAGTTCGCACCTTCTGCTTCAGCGGCCTGGGCTTTGCCAGTTTGGATCCTGGGTGCAGACATGGCACAGCTTGGCATGCCATGCTGTAGTAGGCATCCCACATACAAAGTAGAGGAAGATGGGCATGGATGTTATTTCGGGGCCAGTCTTCCTCAGCAAAAAGAGGATTGGCAGCAGATGTTAGCTCAGGGCTAATCTTCCTAAAAAATAAATAAATAAATACAAAGAGATAACCAATAGGAGAGAAAAGATGAAAGAAAAAAAACTAAGCAAAGAGGCCTAACATCTGACTCACAGCAGTTCCATAGAGAAGACCAAAAAATTCCCTACCTCTGAACAATGTAAGTCTTCAAATTGAAAATATATACCACCAAGTGCCTAAAGCAATAAATGAAAAAAATACAAGAAAGCAACAATAAAAAGGGGACCCTCCAGAGAGAAAAAAGGCCTACACACAAAAGATCAGGAATAAAAATTGCTTTTGTATTCTAATAGCAACATAGAAACCTAGAGGACAGTAGCACAATGCATTTCAAATTCTTAATGTATATAATATCCATTCTAAAAGTCTACACCCAAACACACTATCAACCATATATAAGCTTATGTATATAAGGTCCTTATGAAATAAGGACATTTTAAGAAATGTTATGTCACAAAGAAAATCACCTTTTGTGCTCTGTTTCTGCAGAAGTTAATGGTATATTGTGTCCATAATAGTGGATCAACAAAGAAGGAGGGCGATTTAGGATTAGGAAACAAATCCAAAGCAGAGAGATCCCAAACGGAGAGAGGCAAAAGGAACTCCTAGGAGATTGCAGAGTGTCGAAGAGGACAGCTGGGCAGAAGCCTTCACACAGAGAAGAGCCATTCCAGATTGGGCATAAGACCCCAGGAAGGATGCTTTAGGGAAAATAAAGATGAAGAAGAAATTGATAGATCAACAGATATATTTGAGCTTACGGGAATTTGAATAAGGCAATATTTTACATAGGTATTAGAAGATGTATGATGACTTAGCCATAATTTCAAGGTAAACTAAGGAAACAGAAAAAAAAGTTGCAGTTATTAATTCCAGGGAAAAAAATTCTATAAGAATGCAATATAGGCAGTACGCTCTTTGATGTGGGTCTGAGCAGCATATTTTCAAGTCCCATGTCTGACCAGGCAAGGGAAACAAAAGAAAAAATGAACATATGGGACTACATCAAACTAAAAAGCTTCTGCACAACAAAGGAAACCATCAACAAAACAAAAAGACAACCTAACAATTGGGAGAAGATATTTGCAAAACATATATCAGATAAAGGGTTAATATCCAAAATACATAAAGAATGCATACAGCTCAACAACAAAAAAGCCAACAACCCAATTAAAAAATGGGCAAAAGATCTGAACAGACATTTCTCAAAAGAAGATATATGGATGGCCAACAGGCATATGAAAAGACGCTCAACATCATTAGCTATGAGGGAAATGCAAATCAAAACTACAATGAGATAACACCTCACTCCAGTCAGAATGGCTATAATTAACAAGACAGGAAACAACAAGTGTTGGAGAGGATGTGGAGAGAAGGGAACCCTCGTACACTGCTGGTAGGAGTGCAAACTGGTGCAGCCACTATGGAAAGCAGTATGATGTATCCTCAGAAAATTAAGAATAAATCTACCATATGACCCAGCTATTCCACTGCTGGGTATTTATCCAAAGAACTTGAAAACACAAATGCATAAAGATACTTGCACCCCCATGTTCATTGCAGCATTATTCACAATAGCCAAGACTTGCAAGCAACCTAGTGCCCATGAAGGGACAAATGGATAAAGAAGATGTGGTATATATATACAATGGACTACTACTCAGCCATAAGAAATGATTAAATCTAAATCTGGCCATTTGTGACAACATGGATAGACCTTGAGGGCATTATGCTGAGTGAAATAAGTCAGAGGGAGAAAGTCAAACACTGTATGATCTCACTCATAAGTAGAAGATAAAAGCAACTACAAACAAAACACATAACCACGGAGATTGGATTGGTGGTTACCATAGGGGAAGGGGGAGGGGGAGGGCAAAAGGGGTGATTAGGCTCACATGTGAGGGGAGGGACTATAATTAGTTTTTGGGTGGTGAACATGATATAATCTGCACAGAATTTGAAATATACTACGGTGTACATCTGAAAACTATATAATGTTATAATCCAATGTTACTGAAATAAAATTTAAAAAAAAAGAGTGCAATATAAATACAGCATGCTGCTTGGCTCAGCAATGAATAGTATTTACATTAGTCACGATAATGCTAACACTGACAATGCATTTATCACCAAACTGTGATAGAGTGGGATAATGTTTAAAGTTAATAAGCAAAATAAAGCAATACTATGTAGTATTTAGAAATAGAGAGTTAAGTACCAGAAGAGCTAAGAGAGACAACATTTCCTGTCTCCAAAGGAAGCTCACTGTGTGAAGGGGCTAGTAGTGGGGTGGAGGGGAGAAAGGGACACTGCTATAAGCCTTTTATCAACAGTTTCCTTTTGAAAATATATAATCAAAATTAGAATTAAAATTTTTAAAAGCTTATGATCCCACTAAAACAAACTAATAAAAACTGATTTCTCAACATGCAGTCAAGAACCAGACTCTGAACCCCACCAAAATATGGATGTTCCAGAAAGTACTGCTTGAAACAGCTCACTAGCTTCTCCTTCATTTATCTGAAATTTGTCTTTGTTGTTGTTATGCAGTCACCATGTCACTGAAGGCTAGGCAGGGAATGAAGCAGAAATGTCCTTCCCCTCATGCAATTTATATCTTGTCTATAACAGATTAGATATAAGACATCACTTCTAATTTAAGGAGCTAAAAGGAGAAAGGGAGAGTGAGTCGCTTGAAGCAGAGTAACCAATTGATGGAACAGATGAGATTGGGTGCAAAATACTTTTAAGATCTAAATAATCCCTTAAAGTTGAACACATATTTTAAATGAGTAATATAGAAATATCTAAGTTTTTGTATATTTAAGAATATACTGTATCAATTTCGTGGTCACTGCCCCGGGGAACAAAAGTAGAATTCAAGCTACTGTTTCTGAAAAACTGGACATGGAGTTCAAACGCTCTTCAGTCAAACACTGTGGGATAACCTTTCCTTAACCCTAACCTTAATTTAATTGGATTCTCTTTTGGGAGAAAAGAGTCAAAAATACTAATGCATCAACATTAAGGCTGTTATTTTTTAAAGTCTATGCCAAAATTATATTTAATATTGGGTTCTTCCTACATAAATAAGATGAATTGAAACTCACTGTACACACCCACAAACAATAAGTGCTATTATCACGGTAATTCTGCTCCCAAGCTCTCTGCCGAAAGTGTCCAAACTTTAATCAATAGTAGCATCATACATTACCATTCATTTGTGCACACTATGCAACATTGATGATATGGCAAGATTGTTGTAAACTTTTCATTTCACTTTGTGCTCATTCATTCAACAGTTATTGAGTATTAGAATGCATCAGGCATTGTCCAAGGGCTGGAGATAGACGGTGGCCAGCACAAAGGTCACATTCAAAGAGGAAGAAACAAATGACCAGCAAGTCAACAATTGAATACCCAAAAAGTCTGCAGAGAGAGAGAACCACTATAAATAAAATACAATACAGAGAAGGAAGGTGCTAATTTCAATGCAGAGGGTCAAGAAAAAACTCAGAGTAATAGGCTACCCCATAACGTCACTTGGTCTGGTAACACCCCTGATAGTTTTCAAGAGCTTGGCCAGAGAATTTTCTTTTTATTTTTTTTTCACCTAGTAAGCAGTTTGACAAACTATCATTGTATCCCCATGGTCCAACATAGAAAGCATTTCTCGGCCTGTTCTCCGGACTTTCTCCTTTGAGACTCTAAACTGCTGACTCTCAATTTGCTTTCATCTAGACCTTATTTTTGCCACATTCTTTACCTAGACAGTAACCTCCTGATTTCTGACCCAGCTCACATGTGATTTGATTCTTACAAAATCTCTTCTGGAACTCAACCCGTCTAATGACCTGGAATTGTATTTCTGTATGACTGCGAAGAACTGTATTATGAATGGCAGTCTCATACTTCTCTGATTGCAGAGTGGATAAGCGTTTTTTCTGCTACTTCCCTTCACTGGTTCAGAACACTCCCAAACTCTCCATGTGGCATTCGGCCTTTTCCAGCATACGGAATGATACGACTTCAAGTCTTACTGAACTTTAATCCCCAAGAGATTTGAAAGCATTTGAAAAGCCATTTTACTAGCAAAATAAATTGTATTTGTTCTTGTGGGTTTTATAACACTGACATTAGATTTAATTAAAAGTGGAGAAATCCTAAAAATGATTCTTGCTGGTTGTTAATTTTATGTTTTTATATAATTGCTATAACCTAATAAATAGCCAGTATTCTGAAACATTAGAAAACAGTGAGACTGCAGTGTAAATAATATTCTACACAAAAAATGCTAAATAAAAAGGCAACTTAGAGCTTTATAAACCACCTACACAGACACAGCTCACCACAAGTGCCCCAGCCTGGCCAAATACTGCTCCCGGCCATGTCATCCACTAATGGGCTTCCTAACCCCAAATTCTTCTCTGTGGTTCCACGAGGAAAGTAGTTATGATCTCATTTAGGTCTCCCTGTAGTGTCTTTGCCACAAAGTATAATCTTTTCCTGTCTGGGGTTCTTTTCAAAATGCAAGCCACTACACACTTTCTTTTTACAAGTTGGATCCCAGGTCTGAATGCTGTCTCCTGCTGTGTTGAACATCTGTTCCGCGTCTTACTACTTATTTTTCTTTCCCCACTTGTTTTCCCACTGGTTATTTCCCACACCAAAATTACTTGACAAAATGGGGTTGGCAACATTAGTTTGCATACTTTGGGGGCCCAAGTCTTTTATATTTTACAGTATCCCACAGCACAGAGAACAGCATTCTAGGCATCTTATGATTCGACCGTTGTTTACTGAAAGAGGAAATGAATGAATGGGTGCCTCCCTTTTCTAACTCCCATAAGTGACATTCAGTGGACATGACCCTCTCTTTATTAAACAAAATATTTAGATTCCATCACCTGTATATATGCTGATGAACAGAAGTGGGGTTTGGGAGTGACTGGCTTAATTAATTCTGGTTATCCATAAGAATTGAAAAGGGGGAAGCAAAGTGAGCAGGGAGACAAGGCATTTTTTTTTTTAAAGATTTTATTTTTTCCTTTTTCTCCCCAAAGCCCCCCAGTACATAGTTGTATATTCTTCGTTGTGGGTCCTTCTAGTTGTAGCATGTGGGACGCTGCCTCAGCGTGGTTTGATGAGCAGTGCCGTGTCCGTGCCCAGGATTCGAACCAACGAAACACTGGGCCGCCTGCAGCGGAGCGCACAGACTTAACCACTCGGCCACGGGGCCAGCCCTGAGACAAGGCATTTTAAGGAAAGATATGTTGAGCAAAGATAAATTGGACTGACTTTACATCACCAGAAAATACCAAAAAGTGCTTTAAGCAGTGGGAGGAAGTACAAGAATGGGAAAGGAAAGGATGTGTATTTAAAAAAACAAAATTAAACCAAAGCCCTCAAAAAGTTGCTCAGTGTTCTGGTGAATCAGTTACACAGTTGCAGTCCTGGGAGAATCTAGAAATCATTGAAGGTGCTATTAATCAGGAAAAACTAATCTTTTTGACAAAACAAAACAAAACTCCTTAAATAGAAAATGCTCACAATCAACATAATTCTCTCATTTGTGATATCAGAGATACAGAGCAGCATATCCTTCATAACGTACGGAGGCTGGGAGGATTCGAACAGACCTTTGGCCCACATTTGTATCCCTATCTACAAAGCAAGATATGGAGAATGTTTCCTCTAATCAAACTTTCCTTTACAATTCGTGAACATAAAATGGGAGAATTAAGTTCCATGTAAGGATTATCAGGTAAACCAAATTGATTTTTTATTGCTAATCTATGCCTAAAAGTAAGTTAAAAAAATGCTCATCATTTTTGTTATTATTATTCTTAGAAAGAATTTACACACTAAATCTCCAGACCTGACCATGGAGTGTCAACCAGGAATCCCAAAAGCAATCCTGGGTGCCCTTTCTTCCTTGCCTGACAATGGACATGCTGTGTTCGGGTCCCACATTCACCCCAGCAGGAAAGGCTGCACTTCAAACCCAGGTTTCTGTGGTCTGAGTGACTCATCTCACCCAGCAGATGATGTTACAACTTCTCACATGTTCCCTAGGTCTCCAGGGGCTGAGCTGTTAACAACTGGCACCTAATCTGCTGGTGGCTGAGTCCAAAATGTTTAGTCCTCCACCTTAAGTAAATTTACATATATCATATAACTTAGTAAAATATCACTGGTTATTCTAGCCATCGGCTTTACTTAGTTTCCTACAGAGGCAACCCACAGTACCTCCCCTCAGGCCTGGGATATGAGTCCCTTGATCCTATTCTAGAACTTCTCTGACACAAAGAGAAGCAGAGTAATAGGAATCATAGAGTAAATTAATGTGCTCTGGGACAGTCCTTGGCCACTGGGAGACAGAAGGCAATCGATAATTCCCCTTTTTTTCCTTTGAGTGGATGATCCTGAGACATGTGTTATATAGATTCTCAGGCTGTTACACAGTATTGAGCAACTTAGGAGCCATAGTAGTGGCAAGTGGCTACCTCATCTTGGGTCATTTTCCCTCCTCCCATGTATCTCTCTGCTGTCCCTTTTTCCTGCTTCCATGGAATACAATCCTAAACAGGCTACTCAAAGATATGTCTTCGGGGCTGTGCTTTCAGGAGAATGCAGGCTAAGACAGCCACTCATGGAGCCATTCTCTGCTTACACTGTAAGAAGCAGAGTAGCAGGAAGAAAACTGCTGTGAGTCCAGCTGCACTACTGGGTGCCGCCATGCTTCTCTACAGAATGATGAAAGAATGGAGACGGGGGCCACCTCTCTTCAACCTTTCGCTTGTAAGTTTCCCAAATAAAACCTACACTGTGTGTGGTTGCATAATTTGCCCTCACCCTCCTCGTGTTTTTGCCACCTTGACAATTATCAATAAAGTCCAAAAAATAATTTTTGATTTTCCTAGGCTTATAATTAAAGTTGTATAGTTCTTCAGAAAGATGTACAGATGAAAACGTGCAAGTGTGTGTATGGAAAGGTGTCTGCAGACCGCTCTTGAGTTTGGGTGCTTTGATAATGACTTTTAGTTTCAGCAATTAGTAAGCCGAACTGTTAAAGTAACTTGGGACGGCATGCTTACTGTCAAACCGTGAAATGTCTGTAAGCCACACATTGCTACCGCTTGCATCTTTAGCACACTTCACTTTTATCATTCACTTACCCAACGAGATGACATGCACAGCGCATAGCACAATGTGAAGCTCACGATAAGCCTTCGTTAAATTTTGGTTTCCTTCCCCTACTACCATCTAATTTACACTTCCTTTCTCCAGTTCTGTGGAAACGAACTAAAAAATAGAACTTCCTAAATAAGACAAATGTTCAGAAGTTTGTGTTACATTTCTGGCAATACTATTAATGTCAGTGAGCTTCTCCAGAAACCTGTATTGATGCCATTTTAATATTTGAAATGCTTCATTTGGCAAACATAAACAGCGCCAGTAGGTTTCATTGTATGGCCTTTTGCCTGGATAATGGATGTAGAACTAGAGCCTAACTGAATTTTCTTGTTCTTCCGCTCTAGGTTCTTAAAACTCAGATGGCACATCAGAAAAAAATGAACTGCTGAGGTCCCTGTCATATTCGGCATCATCTTCAGAGACCAGGAATGCCTTGGGTGGCAAATTCCTTGGAAACCGCCTGTCGCTTTTTCCTCTCCTCCAACTTGTCACTCATCACCCAGGAGCTGTCTTCCTCTGCCGAGAGCTGGGGATGAACGTCTGCTCTGAGGCCTTAAACCTTGATGCTGCACGGATTCATTTCCTCTTCTGCTTTTCCCTTTCCAAAACCTAGAATTTGTTTACTCATCTGTAAATGGCCTGTTTATATTGTCATGTCCTTGAGGAAACGTGTGGTATTTCAATTTTGCTTGTAATAAGGCTGATTCTCTGTAACACTCTCTGGAATATACAGGACCATGAAGAAGTCTTGTACTTTCTACTTAGACCATCGTTTCAAGTCTAAGATGATATCTACTGGTTGACATCCAGCATTCCTTTATAATCAACTTTCTGTTTGGGGAAATATTTCAAGGTTGAATGCATGTCATAAGGAGGCTCACTGGTCCTCCATTCTTACCTATGAAAAGAACATGGATTATCTCCTTCATTGTACAAACCATTCTTTTATAATGACGCCGGCTCTAGCTCCTTAACAGAAAAAAATGAGATTATCATTTAAAATGATATTATTTAGAATGTGTTCAGTTCTGAAGCCAAAATATTCACAGTAAGGTATGGTTCTATTCCATAATAATGAACATTACTATGACGCCTGGCCAGAATGAGACCTCAGCATCATATGTATTCCCTTAAGCCCATCTTCCGTAGGAAGTCTTTGGAACACAACAGAATATTGCTTTCAATAAATCAGCCTATTCTTTCCAGTATATATGAATATTATTACTTATTATATTTATTTTTTGATAATATGTTTCACTATCTGTATTTCCCCGTGAATTATATTATTTAAGACAAGGAAATACACCTTACTCATTTGAGTGTGTACCACAGCATTTTAAATAAATTATTGATTTAATGAATTTGGTTTGGTTTTAGAGACGCAACTTGTAATGTTAATACAACATGGAATAATTTCCCAAACTGAATTTCCAAAAGATTGTGCAAATCCTCAAAGTTGACTATAATCAACAACTTGATTAATTTTAGGATTACTTTACTTATTAATCGGGAGTTCATATATAAAATGATATTGTGTTCAAAAAGCACAGATTCTTCTATTTCAATGAATATTTCTCAAAATGTATCCTACGAACAGAATCAGTTAGGGATGATTGTTAAAAATCAGTGCAGATTATTTGGCCCCATTTCAAACCTTCTGATCAGAGTCCCTGGGGCTAGAAGCCAGAAATTTGCATTTTTAATAAGCTTCCTTGTTGATTCTTCAAGATACTAACGCATGAGAGCCACTCATCTAAAAGCTTACATGAAATAACTTGAAAACTCTACTTTGGCGGTAGCAAGCTGTCAATTTGTGTTCCACACTGAATCTGTTACACGGAGGTACTCTACCAGATGAGAATCAGCACTTTTTTTTGCAGACTAAGACGACTCCTATTTGCTAAAGTAAATAATAGCAAAATTAATAACGAGCTATAAATTGTACTAAATGCTGATAACTTGAAATCTCCAAAATGGAATAAATTACTGACTATTGCACTTTAAATGGACATTAAGAGTGTTCCAAATTACCGAATGTTTTGCCATGTTGATAAATTGGTTTTAATTTTTTATCAGACTATATTTAAGTACCCTCCCGTAGCATGTGCCAGACAGTTCCATTAGGCATTCTCAATTGCATTTATTTTCTTTAATGTATAAACTATAAACTAAAGATAGTTTGGAGAGTCTGACACCCTACTCTGTCGCACTGCTGAAATAGTGTCCCCTGGGTTTGGGGCTGTGTTTACGCTGTAAACCCTAGGAAAAAATATGAAAGTGCAAAGACAGCGTAAGTTAGAGCATCATTATTCTTTGATTTGATTTTGCAAACATTACTCATGAATACAAAGAGAAAAATAAAAATTGCACCTGGTTAAAATGAAACAATTTGACGAGGAGTGAGAGGAAATTTGTTCCACTTTATGCAAAAAGGTGGGGGGAGGGTTGGCATATAATAAAGGCACTCAAGTCGTGAGAGTCTAAGAGAGCGTAATTAACTCCTTGGCACTGTGAGATCGACTCTCCCCGCCTGTGGTTCATTGCCAGTAAAGGACATGCCTGGAACCGCTGGCCAAGAAGAATTACAGGCATTTGCTGTTACTTTAAAATATTCATGTTTCAGCTACAACACTGCATATTTCCAACTGACAGATATGGGGAAAAAATAAACTTCTTTTTTTTCTTTCCCTTTCCTCGCATAAGAACCCTACATAATTAACTCTTTCATTTAACAAAACTAATAGTTTCCATTACAACTATAGATTTAGGGCACTCAGAATTTTGAAATCAACCTATTACATGAGTTTATTGCTTTTTTAAATAGTATCCAAATTTGGAGAATGTATTTACCTACTTAGATTTGATTGATGCAAATTAATGCATTTTGATTGAAAACCAAACACAAGGGTGAAAACCACGGCAATGGTGGATGGAATAGCCCATTCAGGCACTCTTCTCCTTAAATTGGAAATCAAAAATGCACAAAACCAGTGAATAGAACTTTAAAGATTTCAGAGACCCAAAAAATAGCCTGACAATCAGATCCTAAACACAATGCATGTGTTCCAGAGGCAAAATAAAGATGGTAATACAGAAGTTAGACACACCTAAGCAAAAGTCATTTTTAAATTTGTTCTTCTTTCATTTCTCTTCCTATTGAAAGGAATTTCCTTCCTCTTTTCTAAAAAAAAAAAACTGAAATAGTTTCACAAGAGTCAGATTTAATCGCCCTAAGACTCAGCATTAAGGAAGAAAAGAAAAAAGTTACGTAATGGCTTTTCTCGTAGGTTACTAGGGCATCATTATTGATGCTGGGTGCTTTGTGTATCAAGAATCAAAAGGCAAAGATCACTGCTTGCAGCATGAACTATATATGTGAAGAGTGAGCCTATGACTGACAATCCAATATTGTCCCTGAAGGGGGTATATGAGGATAATATTCCACTATTTTCTTTGATGAAGCTCTCCATCTTATTCCCTGAATTTATTCCCTTCATCCCATGCTTCAGGTCGATCACCTGGGACTTTTATCTAAGTGCCACTACAAATTCCCCCTCCCTACCACCACCAAACCTCATCATATAGAGCAACCCAACAGCAGGTACACAACCACTTTGACTTTATGGTTCAAAAGCCAGCACAGAGCCTTACAGTGGCAAACGCTCGCCATACGCAGGTTGAATGAAAATTAAGTATCTCCTTTCTGCAGAAATCTACCATATTAAATGATTATAATTTCTACAATCCACTTTACCCATAATACAGATCCTTTATCAGGCTGGTTTATGGTATTCCATTAGACCCTTAACAAAACTTGTATTTATTAGGAATATTTTTGTCACCAAACTGTACTTAATAATGTGCTCCATTGTTGTTAGAATACAAGGCATGGTCATTCTGGAAGTGTTGCATTTGTTTTCCAAACTTACATGGTTATTATTCCCTTTCAATAAAGTACCACATGATTTAAATTCAAAATGTGGTATTGGTCACTTAGAGTAAACAACTCAGTAATAATGATGGAGGTAACATTTCAACAGAACTTGACAGTTTTCAAGGCTTCTCGTGGATTACCTCCTTTGAGGTTCATAATGACCACTTATATACAACGTCAACATCTTCCCATTTAAAGAGGAAATCGAATACTTTAATGGACCATACAGTAACCATACCTTAATCTATCTGTGCAAATGGAAAGGGAAATTTACACTTTAAAAATTATTCCTGAAGTTATCTCTATTTTAACTAAATGTGTTACTCCATTCTTCATAAGAACTTTGTACTTTTTTTTCAAAAAGGAGAGGGCCCTAGCTCAAACATTAAAAAAATGATAAGAGTAGTCCATGTGTGCAATTCTTTTCATTACTTACAAATAATTGGGCTAAATTAATTTTTAAATGCACACAGAACAATATGAAACTCTTACTGATGAGATTTCTAGTAATGATTAGCCCAGATTTTCTGCTATGGAAGATTCACAAACACTGGGAATCAAGGACATAATTTTTAAGGGAAGGTTGAGGTATGAGTTCTAGAAAATTTTCAATTTCAGACTTTCATTTTAATGGCTATCTTTAAAACTCATTTTGCAGGTTATAAACACATAAGTCTTTGCTTGAACAAAGAATTTACAATTTAAAGCTTCTGTCTCAGTCAGCTTGAGCTGCCACAACAAAATACCATAGACTGGGTGGTTTAAACAACAGAAATTTATTTTCTCGCAATTCTAGAGGCTAGAAGTCCAAGATCAAGGCACCAGCTGATTGGGTTTCTGGTGAGAGCTCTCCTCCTTACTTGCAGATGGCCGCCTTCTCCCTAATCCTCACATGGCCTCATCTCTGCAAATGCAGAGGGAGAGAGAACAGAGAGCAAACAAGCAAAAGAAGGCACTCTGATATCTCTCTCGGGAAGACATTAGTTTTTTATAACACTAATCCTCCTGGATGAGGGCCCCACCTTTATGAACCCATTTATCCTTAATTACTTCCTTAAAGACCCCATCTCCAAATATAGTCCCACTGAGGGTTAGAGCTTCAACACATGAATTTGGGTGGAGGGGTACGAAGCCATTGTTTCTCAAAATGAGGATTCTCACACAATGTTTTCCTCTAATAAGAGCTTTGAATACTATTTAAGTTTGATGGAAGTGGAATTATTGTATTGATTCATTCAAGGTATGAACTATAGCACAGTGGTTAAAAGTATAGGTGCTAAGAGACTGCCTATCTGGTTTTGAATCCTAGCTTTGTCCCTTCCCATGTGTTGTAGGCAATTTACCTAATTATCTTGCTTCAGTTTCCTCATCTATATAAGAAGAATAACAGAAATAATCTATATTAATATCATTGTAAGGATTAAAGAAATAATCCTTAAAAGGATTTAGCACAATGCCTTGGCGTGTCATAAGCACATAAGACGTATTCTTAATAATATTATCAAAATGATGCTACTCTTGTCCTGAAAGCACAGCATCAGATTTGCAGTACACAGGCACGGTCACCTCAATTGGTCAAATTTTCACTTCTCTTCTTTCTGTAACTCACATGTTCACGCTTCATTTATTCTCCACTGGAAATTATTCTGCGTTGATTCCATCTACAGGCTGGTTCTCTTAAACAATGACTCCTCTTAGTAGATGAAGGTGCTCCTTACCTATATAAATACACTCTGCCCCTAAATATTCTTTTGGTTTTGATATCTGGCTTTTCAAACATATCCCCATCAATGATGATTGGACATTTTCCTGAGAGCTTATGGAATAACTTGAAAATTTCACAGTCTATGAGTAAGGAGCAAAAGCAGGCCATAATACATGTAAACGCTACTGGCTTTGGCATCACGGGAAGTACACTTACTATTTTGGGGTCTTAGTGCAATGTTGTAGGCATTCAGTAACAACATCCAAACACGAGCGATTTTAAGAGATTTTAAAAGGCCGGCCCAGTTGCACAGTGGTTAAGTTAGTGCATTCTGCTTTGGCGGCCCGGGGTTCGCCAGTTCAGGTCCTGGGTGTGGAGCTATGCACCACTCATCAAGCCATGCTGTGGCGGGCAGTCCATATATAAAATAGAGGAAGATGGGCACAGATGTTAGCTCAGGGTCAATCTTCCTCAGCAAAAAGAAGAGGATTGGCAGTGGATGTTAGTTCAGGGTCAATCTTCCTCAAAAAAGAAAAGATTAGTGAGCGTAGTTTTCCCAATTTAAAGGTTGAGAATGACTTTGTAGAGTACCCATAGTTTAGTCTAAATATTTTAATCAGTGCTTTGTTTAGCCTGTGGATATTCTTAGCAAATCGCATTCTTAGCGAATGAAGGGCATCCATAGCACAATTCTTTGACTTTTGAGTATCCTTCCTCTACGCATGCGTCTACCTATCTACTCATCTACCTTAGACTTTCCTTCTTCTTCTGTCTCCTTGCTATCCCTATTGTACGATGAGAAGTGGGTGAGACCGAGAGGATAGCTTTGAGGTATGGGGTCTATCATGTTAATGCTTATGCAATGTTGAATTTTGTCCTCTATGATGCTGTTATCGCTTGGAAGACAGAAAAACGGGTGATCTCTCCTTTATGCACTACATACCTAACGTTCCTGATCATCTTTTTTCCTAACATAGTTTCCAATTTTCATGGCAAAATCTTATAAAAAATGCTGTCAATAATTTCTCCTCTGGCAAGGCTTCCCATCCATGCTTGGTGCATTGCAGTCTGGCATGCAAATGTGCAGTGCGGTATGCACCCCAAGTCTGCATCAGGTGAAAAATTTTGACCTGGAGACCATTGAGCATGGGGGGGATATCATAAGCATATCTAGTTACTATGCCTGGATTCTTGTATTCAATCTAGTCAGCTAACTCAGGAGTTACTGGTATTTAAAACTAGAAGGACTTCTTCAACTATCTAATATTTGAATTTCCTTTAATTTTGTGGGAATTACCTCTTAGGTTTTCTGCAAACTAATACAGACCAAGGATATCCATCATAAACCTTCTATTATATTTCTTTTTGTGAATTTCCCCTCCACTATCCTCTTCTTTCTGTTGGCCCCCCTCTCTTGCTTCTTAAGAGTTCTCTGGTTTTTCTAGCATGGTGCTCTGAAGACATTGTTGAACGCCGGGGACCTAGGTTCCAGTGTCCCCTCCATCCTTTATCGGCATATGATCTCGTGTAAATTATTCAATATCCTTAGACCTGGAGATTATCCATAAAAGGAGAATACTTCATTTGCCTAAAGATAGCCCCAAGTGAATTCTTGGCTTCTCTTCGCTCTAAACTATTTCAATGATCTGTTTCCACAAAGTGATTCTCTACCCCCAGGTATCCTTGCTCTAGTGGACTTACGTCTTCATTTGAGTCATCTGCTTCTCCAAAGCATCTAGTGACCTCATTTTCAACAACATTGCATTGAACACCTATATTCAAAGAAATGTGAGAAATTGTTTCTTCCCCAAGAGGAGCCTGTACTCTACTTGAAAGTAAACTGTAAACAATTTTTAAAAGATCAATATGTACCAAGCGTTATGTGATCTGTCCCAGTTAGTGATATAGTAATAGATGCCTTAAGATTTCAGAGGGCTAGGCTGATAATAGAAGTCGTCCAGAGGAGGTGGGATTCAAGTTGGGCATATGAAGTATGCTACGACGCAGAGCAATGGACAGATACCATGAGTGTGTGCCTGGCTGGGAAACAGACACAACAAAGGTCAGAAGCTGAATAATATGAGTTCTTTGCTGGTTTGGCTGGAGTGTCATGGTTACAGGAAAGTGAGGGAGAGGCACTATTTAACCCGTTAGACCTGGGCTGTCTGCTACAGTAGCCACTAACCACGCATGGCTATGTAGATTTAAATTGTAATTAATTAAGATAAAAGAAAATTTAAAATTTACTCCCTCAGTCACATAAGCCACATTTCAGTTGCTTAATAGCTAGACATGACTACCATATTGGATAGTACAGATGGAGAACATTTCCATCACCACAGAAAGTTCTATTGGACAATGCCAGAGAAGACTTTTCAAGTACCTAGACTTTTGTGTGTACATAGACAACTTTTATTCCCAATGAACAGTGATCACTCTTCACCCTGAGAACTCCCTCATTATACCTATAGGCTGTGCTAAGGAATTTTCAAATTACTTTTAAAGGTCTTAAACCTGAATTTGTAAAAGGTCTTTTTGGGGTGTCTGCCTTACGCATATCCTGTCTTTGAAAATTCTCTTTCTCCTGTTCCCCAAAAGAATGGGTCAAGGATGAGCTTGCTTTACAGGATCTTTTGCAAGGATCTTTTACAGGATCCACTCTTCTCCTGTTTTTGAGAATAAGAATGGATACTTGGTCTCTGGCCAATCAGATTAACTCTCTTGGGGATTTAGCATTGGCACAACTAGACATGTGACAGTTGTCAGGAGCCCTGGATCTGGGACCACGCCACTCTTAAGCTAGTTCATCGTTTCCCAATTTGTACAGAGATCAAAAAGAAGATAGTAAATAGCAGCACTTCTTACCCTGAGCCCAGGGATAGAATTCAGGGAGCTTCATGAACTCGGAAGGGAAAAAGAGTACATTGGTTTCACCAGCCTCTAACCATATTACGAATTTAGGCAAAACTAGAGTAGTACTGGCAATATCTATGATTTTATTTCCAACAGAAATTACTGATATTTTCGTGTCAGAACCCTCAAAGAATTTATACATATTTTGGAATTATGGTAGTTAGTGATACACTGCCAGATCTTCTTATTGACTACATTGTAAAGAAGTACATATGTTAATATATTGCAAAAATTTACATCAAAAAATCAAATTTAAAATTAATATTTTATGATTGTGTTTTAATATGCCTGGTTTCTTTTTTAATCCTATATCATGTATTTTATACATTGAAAGTATTTTCTGAGAAGAATTCCACGGGCTTCCTCAAAGGGCCAAGGGCATCCATAGCACAAAAATGGCTAATAATCATTCGTTCACACAGACAGGAAAGAGGAGGTAGATATGAGAAAGGAGCAGGGACGAGAGCCCAAACTCCTCTGGAGAGGAGATTCTGATGAATTTCTCCTTTCCGTTTTCAATATGGTCTCCATTTTGCTTGAGCTGGGCTGAATCCAACTTCAAGACGCCTTCACACCACCAGTGTCAGCTGACATCATAATTAGCCCAGTCGTTTCATTGTTGTCCAATGAAGAAGTTTATCACACAAGAAAGATGAATCCATTCAGGTAAAGCCAGGTACAGATTAGACTTCCAAGCCATTAGAGCCCTTCCAGAACTAAATAGTAAATCACCACTTCTTAAGTAACCCCAACTCTTTTAGACCAGTTTCTTGGGCTATAAAAATAACTCCCTAGGGAAAAGAAATGCACTGGAGTAGGCTGAAGGCCAAAATCCATTATGCTTGCTGAAATGCAGAGCTACTCCAAGTGTCCCTGCTTTTTTGTACCAAACAAGCCTATAGAAGTTGATTGAATTTTATAGACTTTCTTCCTGGTTCTATACATCATTTATCCTGTGTCCTCTCACACCATAACCATTGACTTTTCTCTTCGGACTAGTACAGAATCTCACCTCTCTTTTCTACAAACAAAAAATTGCTTGTGATATTTTTCTACTCACTCAGAAATATCCACTTAAATTTTTATTTCTCATCGGTTGCTTAATGACTGTAGTCCAAACGACATTTGAAATCACAAGTCAAAGTTCACTCTCTAGATCTCCAAACAAAAGCCATCCTTGGAACATTAGGAAAGAAAAAATGAGAAGGGAGTAGAGACAATTCAAATTTTTATTTT
This sequence comes from Equus quagga, assembly GCF_021613505.1. Classification (NCBI taxonomy): domain Eukaryota; kingdom Metazoa; phylum Chordata; class Mammalia; order Perissodactyla; family Equidae; genus Equus; species Equus quagga. The sequence goes on along the minus strand of NC_060287.1, from coordinate 13,778,932 downwards.
GCCATATTTAAATATTTAATTCTGCTTTCTTCTATTAGCACATACTTCCCAGTAAGGTGTGTGCTGGTCTAAATTAATCTGTCACATACCGTCTGTTTGAGCTGGCGCAGCAAGGTAGGCCTTGAACTGCCTGTACCTCCTGTAATAAGTACCTCTGTTCTCTTTTCTCTCTTCTTCCAGAAAACTGAAAAAGCTACTGAAGGTTCTCCTTCTTCAGGATTCAGCTTAATTTCTATTAAGCCTGGAAAAGGACTTGATCCCTGACGGCTTAGGCAGGGTGTGGAGATGCACACTTGATCATACGTACTTTATCACCAGCTGCAGTATAAGTTGGGTTCACAAGCTCGCTTTTTAAACAAGAAAATCTGCATCATTTATACCACGGTGCTAATAAATTTAATTTGTCAAGTTCAAGACTCTAAGAACATTGTGTTGGTGTTGAAGAGGTCAAGAAGATTTCGTGTGGGGGTAGAATATGGAGGAGGAAGAGTGTGGAATATGGAGGAGAGGGCAGACTCTCGGCAATAGAGCAAGGGCACTGACTGTCTCGGGGGTGAGAGATAAAGCACAAGATAAGATTGAGAAGGGAATGTGGATATGCAAACTTTGTGTAGTTTGCAAGTTTCCCAAGGGCTTTATCGGCAGAGCACATATATTGTTGCAAAAGAAGTGAATTACTAATTTGAAATATTGCCATCCTGTGTCAAGATAGTCCTGCTCTTCTGCTGGGAGAAAGAGGAAAAGCAGCACGAGTCCAGAATCCACATCTGAGTTAATCGCCACTAAATGTTCACACGGGGCACAGGCCCTGGAATTGTGTAGGTGCTAATACTGATGAAAGGAGGACCCGCTGTCAGTATTACCTTTCTCCTCTGTGTTACTTTGACACTAGAACACAGTGTAATGAAGAACATGGTCTACATCAGGGGTTATCAAACTATGGTGTTTGGGTCAAATCCAGCCTGCTGTCTGCTTTTGTAAATAAAGTTTTACTGACACATGGCCCTTCTCATTTGTTTACATATTGTCTGTGGCCGTTTTCACACTACGATTTGCATATCGAGTAGTTGTGAGAGAACATTTGGCCCTGTGAGGTGAAAATATTTACTATCTAGCCCTTTAGCAAAAAGATTTGCTGAATCCTTGTCTACACTGAGGGATTAAGAGCTTTCCCTGAGGTCAAAATAATTTGAGAATCATTTAGAAGAACTTTGGGATGCTTCAGGGCAGTGCCTAGAACCGGAAGAGGGCTCTAGTTCTCGCGGAGGGGTCTAGACAAGGGAGACCAGGGAGGTAGAAGGTTGTCAAAACAAACCTGCTTCTGACCTCGCTTAGTAACAACTCTGGTTGACCTGTTCTCCACAGACTCTGGGCATCCCCTCTCTCTTTAAGGATTAAGAAAAAAACACTGCTGAAATACTAAAAGGAAAGATCCCTATCTATTATCTGAGTGATGGGTGCAGGCAATGCTCTCTGATTGAATTAATTTACCCTCAAAAACAGGGGATTTCATTTGGGCCCACACTTCATTTCATATTGCAATGCACAGACTTTGTCATCAACAAGCTTTGATAGGAAGGTGGAAAAATGAAATTTTGTCACCTTCAGTTTCCCAAATTCAGACAATGAGTGACAAACTCAGAAACTTTCTTCCCTCCCTCATAGGTGCCAAAAATACTAAGTATGGCTATGTTTAAAAGTCATGTTAATTTCAGCCACTTATGTGCACTGCTTGTCTCTTATGCCATTATTATTATGTAGCACAATTACAATTATTAACACCATTAAAGATGTATACATTAACTTGCCAATGATTTTATCTTCCTCTTGGGCAATATGCAAAGTGGTTGGTGCGTCACTCTGAAAGTCAGAGATCTCTATTAAAGTCCTGATTCTTTCGTTTAATCCTGTGTCATCTTCATAAGCAAACTTCTTTTAGTTTTAATTTCCTTATCTGTCAAATGAGGATAAGAATAACTTACCAAATTCACAAGCTTGCTGTGGGTATTAGAAAAGATGGTATAAGAGATGCTGAATATGAGGTTTCTGATATTTTGCTCTTGGAGCCTGGGGGCCATTCCTCCTAAAACAAAGAAAAGAATAAAATACAAAAGAAAAGAATTAGTAACAGTTGGAAATATTCTGCCTTCAGAATCTCCCTCCCACTCACCACCACTCATTCACCTCCGGCTGAAACCACTCCCAAAGTGCAGAAGAGCTGCATGGGGTCCCTCTCTACCCAAAGCCAGCCCCCACTGCAGAAAATACTGACTTTGGTTTAAAAACAGTTGAATATGTGAAAGACTATATTTTACAAATGATTGCAGGCGAATTCTTAGACAGAGAATCAATGTCAACACGTATATGCTGATCTAAAGAAAGAGAAACGGCTCGAAAGCAGTTGACTTTGAAATGAGAATATCCCAAAAATGAGGTTTCTTGAGAAGTTGTAGGGATACATTTTGTTTGTTCTGGCAGCAGTTTGTAGGTTCCAGGTGGTGGTGTTGCTTTAACGTAGCATCTACAATGATAGTGAATAGCACTTTTATAAAATAAGACTTCTATCAATAACTTCTAATAACAAAAACCCAAGTCACTCCGTTTCATGTATTAATGAACTTTCAGTTTTTGAGAGGGGAATTTTAAAACTTGTACCTCAAGGATTATACGAATTTCAAATTTAAACTAGTAAAAATATTTCTGCATATTTCTGGAAGTAGTCAACCCTGTTAACGTCCACTTAAAGCCCAATTATTCAAGAATGTTATAGATAACTATGGGTCTTTGGGGAAAAATCAGCAAGACTTTAAGTGCCCATTAGCTAAAGCTAAATGATAGTGAAACATCTAGAAAAGAGCATGTGGTATCTATCCCTGTGAATACTAAATGAACCCACCATCCTAGCCCAGCTAAAATATTAACAAAACGGGGGCCAGCCCAGTGGCGTAGCTGTTCAGTTCACACATTCTGCTTCGGCGGTCAAGGGTTCACCAGTTTGGACCCAGGCTGTGGACCTGTGCACTGCTTGTCGACCCACGCTGAGATGGCATCCCACATGTAAAGTAGAGGAAGATGGGCACGGGTGTTAGCTGAGGACCAGTCTTCCTCAGCAAAAAGAGTGGGATTGGTGGCAAATGTTAGCTCAGGGCTACTCTTCCTCACACGCAAAAAAATAATAATTAATAAAACCTTTCCTATGGTGTGAAAAAAAGATTGAAGGTTGAAAACAGAAAAGCTGTTAGGCTATGCTATTTGTCAAAAAAAGATACATTTAAAAATATTTACGGAATGTTAACTAAATACCAAAGGATTACTTAAAATGTTTACATTTTTTAGAAGTATCTGTTCTGTAACAGAATAGGTAGCTATTATATTACAAAATTCTTCAATAGTAGTGTTCTTAATAAGCAACCGGAAATTTTTAACATAAGGAATAAAAGACAATTAAATGCTAATCAATCAAAAATATATATTTAGTACCTATCAAGTTCAAGAACTATTCTTGATGCTCTAGGCAGACTTCACAAAATGAATAGACTTTTTTCCCGCTCCAGATTTATACAGTCCAGTTGGAGAGGGGAAAACATATAGATATATAGATATAGATATAAAGATATATATACATATATAAAGAAATCTTACAGTATAAGGATGTAAAAATAACTGCTGACATTTATTGGGTCCTCACTACAGACCAGGCACTGAACCGAGCACTTTATAGGGACCATCTTATTTAACTTTTACAGGAATCTGTGAGGAATGGTCTATTGTTATTCCCGTTTCACAGATGAGGAAACTGATGATCAGAGAGATCAAATATCTAGCGCACAGTCACCTAGCTGGGAACCATAGAGTCAGATTTCAAGTCCAGCTCTGTCAATGTCACCCTCTCAGCATTTTATAAGTTCCCTGTAGTAATTAAGATGTAGGCTCTACAAGCGGGTCCCCTATTTTGAAGTGTAGCTTTTCCCACTCCCTGCTGTGTGACCGGAGGCAAATGTTTTAACCTCTAGTAATAGTAATAGGTTTCAGATGGTTAGAGGTGAGTTTGGAGAAGAGGGCCATGGGCACACAGAGGGAGACGCGGGGATGTACGGCCCAGGGATGCTGGCTGGAGCAGATATTGGATGCCTCAGAGCCATAGGAACTAAGCCTGGAATCGGGGAGAAAGCAGATTGTGGTGGGTCTTAAATGGAAAGGCATGGGATTCTCATTTCATCCTGTGTGTAATTGGGAAGCACTGGAATTGAAAATACCAGCTGGAATTAATATATTCTCTATTACTTCTCTATGATTAGGCATGAACAAAAATACTACCCTGAAACTTCCTGGGTCTGTGTCCTAAGGGACTCATTTTAAATACTTACACATAATACAAGGTAAATATTGATATGTTTATTGTATATTTCTATAGAGTATTAATTCAAAGCATATGTTAAAATATCTAGTAAATAAAATAGTTAATATATCAAAAACAATAAACCTCTTCACGTACCCTGCCTCGAACCCCCAGCAAATGAGATGGGAGGGAAATAGCAACAGATGTAAATTTACGGAATAATCTTACTGAATAACTTATTATTTTCCAAGTTAGCTAATTTGATTAATAGTCAGTAGACATACAAAGACAGACTTTGGCAGGCAGCTCAGTATCCCAAGAAATATATTTTCCACGTTATCCTATATATAGCAGTTAAGTAAATACATTTTTACCTCTCTCATGAGACCAGCCTTTGAAAACTAACTCAATGTATTTAGTTTGTGAGAAAATACGCTGCCTATATTCTCATGGTTTTCTCATCATTTATCCTTCAAAGGTCTTCGAGTTTTTTAGCTATTGCTGGTTGTCTCTCTAAATTCTATACACAACTTCATATGTGGGATTAAAACTTTAAGCTCCACCTAAGATGTGAAGAAAACACGAATACTACTGTGACCCGTTCTTTTATTTATTATTTTTTAATTTTAATTTTTTATTTTTTGAGGAAGATTAGCCCTGAGCTAACATCTGCCACCAATCCTCCTCTTTTTGCTGAGGAAGACTGGCCCTGAGCTAACATCTGCGCCCATCTTCCTCCACTTTATACAGGGGATGCCTGCCACAGCATGGCTTGACAAGCAGTGTGTAGGTCCGCACCCAGGATCCAAACCAGTGCACCCTGGGCCGCCAAAGCGGAACATGTGAACTTAACTGCTACACCACTGGGCTGGCCCCATATGATCTGTTCTTTTAAATATGCAAAGTATTGACATTGTTTGCTAAAGTCATTTCTGAAAAATAAACAATCTTGTCTCACTTCCTTCTAAATGGCTTAAGGGGTTTTAATTGATTTTATTTTATTTCACTTCAGTAAAGTGTAATTATAACAGCAGAATCTTCAAAACGTTGAGTTGAGGAAAATACTACACTTCTTACAGATGGACGATGTAAGACATGAAGATATTTTACGATTTTTCACTCCTAGGCAGAAATAGAACGACAAGAGTCTCGCCTCTCCTCCTTTTTGCTCTATCCTCTTTCTTCTGAAATTCTATTAAAATTTTTTAGGCTAAAAGACCCTAGAGATGAACTAAGAAGAAGTTTCCCGCATTATGTTTTCATTTGATTTTTTTAAGGGGGGAGAGCCAGTTGTTCCATGATCAAATAAGTTTGAGAAAAGTTTCCTGTAAACAAAACAAAACTTTTAATATGTCCGTGTACATTTGTGAATCTAAAAGTGAGGTAATAGCGGTAGTATTTTTAAACTGACTCTACCCTTTCACAGACACCTGGCAGGACCAGCGTTCCAAGGAACGCGCTCTGGAAAGCGCTGTGGTGGACCCACAGAGGGCACCTCCATTTTCTCTGGGGGTTGAGGGGAGGCCCCACTTGAGGGAGAACTGGTTTCTTGAGTTGTTACTTTCTTAATGTGACCTGTGGTAACCCAAAGAACAACCGCCATTCAACGAAAGGAATCTTCCCCTTCCGGTTTTTGACACAAAGCACCAAGCTCCCTTTCCACCTCAGGCCTTGCTCCAGCCGGCCTCCTCACTCGACTGTGTTCCGAGCGACTTCGGAAATGAAATTCCTCCGGTCTGCAGAGACTCGAGTCAGCGCTTGAAGGAGGGCCAGGGCAGTTAATCCAGTTAATGGGGGCAGGTTCGTCCAGGCATTGTCCCAGAACCTGTCTCCTTGGTGATGCTGTGGGCCTCTCGGCAAAGGCCGCTGAACTCCCCCGCTGGCTCCTCTGTCAGCACTTTAATTGGGATTTAGTTTCAGAAGAAGAAAAGAGGCGGGGACACCATACAAACTGGGTCTTAAAAGGGAAGGAAAACTTTGACATCGCAGGTATTCAGGAACGAAAAAGGCAATGAGTCATAGACTCTTCCGTGTTACTCAATTTTGCTATGTTGCTTCGCCAATTTGGCTTTAACCTCCCAAATTTAAAATGAAAAAAATACCATTTACTTGTTTCGTCTCATGCTGAGAGGATTCAGTGAAGTAATAACACCCATTACAATTTGAGCCTCCCCTTCCTACAAGTTTATACCTTCGGGCTAGTCACTTAACCTCTCTGGGCCTCAGTTTTCTGCAAAATGGTGACGATAATGATTTCGCAAGCTACTTCTTAAGGTGACGGTGAGGAGCTAACGAAGATGAATGGCCTTTAAAAACTGTATATTATCGTGTACCTTTGAGGAATTTTTTTAAAACCAAAATACATTTTAAAAAAAGCAAACAAAAATCTTCCTTTACAGTATTTATGGGAAAAATTCAAGTCATTTTAGCTGATCTTCATAGAGTTGGGCTTCCTGTCGCTGTCAAATGGAAAATAAAATTTGTAAGATAAATTTGGGGCATTTTGGGGCATAATGGGAGCCTCCATCAATTGTCCAAACAAAATACGTATGTATACATTAAAACAGTTGTTTCTTGAAGCTCTCGTTTCTTGGTTCTGTTTATTGAAAGCATTCATCTAAAGATGCTGTAACGGTCAAGGATAGGGTCATTATACCTTCATACCTGGGTCACTGTGTTCCACGTCCTTTGAGACACAAAAATACATGTCTCTCAATCAGGCTGAAATGTTCTTGGCTGTCCCTGCTTCACGCCTGTGCTAGTTCCTCCATCCCTGCACGTAGTTGGTTAATGTTCTTTTTCGCGTCACTACTCGCTCCTCCTTCTGACACTCTGCTGGTGGTATGCCTCAGACTTGATCACCACAGCCCCTCCATTCCTCTCGCTTTTCCTTGAAAGGTGGGTTGCGTTCCACTTCTGGCTCTGATAAAGGTTTGACCCTGAGACAATATCCCAGCATCAGCCCTCTGAATCGAAGACCCTGATGGTGGCGGGGGGGGGGGGGGGGGGGTGGTGACCTCCTGGGGCATGGACATCAAATGAAGAGAGGTGTATTAATTTCCTATGGCTGCTGTAACAAATTACCACAAACTTAGTGGCTCATAACAACATACATTTATTTTCTTACAGCTCTGGCAGTAAGAAGTCTGTAATGGGTCTTGTGGGGCTAAAATCAAGGTGTTGGCAGACTGCATTCCTTCTGGAGGGCCCAGGGGAGGCTTTCTCAGCGTCTAAAGGCTGTCCACATTCCTTGGATCCTGGCTGTGCCACACTTGTGCTTCTGTCACTAGATCCCCTTCCCTGACTCTCCCACTTCCCTCTTTCACTTGTAAGGACACGTGATGACATTGGGTTCATCTGGAAAATCCAGGATGATCTCTCTGACTGAAGATCCTCAACTTAAATTACATTAGCAATGTCCTTTTCATCGTGTCACATAACGTATTCATACGTTCTAGAGCTTAGGTTGAGGACATCTTGGGAGAGAGGGAGCATTATTCTGCCTGCCAGAAAAAAGAAAGAACCAGAAGTGGAGACAGAGAAGTCAAGACCTCGGGACCCAACCGACCACAGAAGAGAGAGCAGAATAGATAGCATTTGAGTGAGTTCTTCCTCCTAGGCCCTAGCTGCTCCTATCTCAGCCCTGCCTAGCCTGTACACTGTGATCTCATCTTCTTTTCTCCCCTGAAAGGAAACTGTTCTCAAGTTCATCTTAGATAGTGAGCTAATCTAGGCTAATATGCTCTTCAGGCAGGGCTGCCTTCTCCCTGAGACTTTCTATAGAAGAGGATGCCCCACTTTTATTGACCTCACCACTTAGTGAGTTAACTGTTGAGAATTTGTGGCCAGACAAGAAGGAGTGGAGAACCCACTGGGAAGATGTTTTGCTGAGAGACCCTCTCAAGACACTCTGGGCAAGGAGTTGCCTTAATCGGCCTCCTCTTACATAGGCCTGGATCTTGAGACAAAATTGTTCTTTCTACTGAGCAGAAGGATAATCCTAGGTTTTTTCTGACTATGGCTTCCTCATATATTCATGAGGAAAATTGTTCCTCTTGGTGTCAGCTAGTGATTTAAGGATCTGCGAAAACTTTAGCCACACCACTTGAATCAGAACGTGGAAAACGAGGCTGTTCCTAGCAGTTGCTCACATAGACTAAACCATCCAGGTACAGAAATGTATTAGACAAATAGCATATGATCTCATTTATATGTGGAAGTCTAAAAGAACAAAAATGAACTCATAGATACAGAGAATAGATGGGTGGTTACCAGAGGCAGGGGGTGGGGAGTTAGTGAAATGTGTGAAGGAGGTCAAAATTTCCAGTTATAAAATGAATAAGTCATGGGGATGTAATGTACAGCATGGTGACTATAGTTAATAACACTGAAAGTTGCTGAGAGGTACATCTTAAAAGTTCTCCTCACGAGAAAAAAAAATTTGGAAAAACAAAAAAGAAATTATTTATACTACTATACCACTTTAAAAGCTAGGTCTTTGCAAATGGCCTCTGGCCATGCTGCTGCCTGTGATCACAATGCTTTTTCACTTGGGTGACTTACCCTTTTTTAAAAAAATTGATAGGTAGTCATCACTGTCTCAGGGTAAACTTCCTTGACTTCCGGGTTCTGGAAGCTTGGAGTAGATCCAGTGCTTATCTATATCCTGGCATGCGTCACATTACTATTTGCATGTAAGCTTTTGGCAGTGAAGTCCCAAAGGCAGCTGTGTGCTTCAGTCATGTTGGGGTTCTCATACATGTTCCACAATGGTTTGATGAACAGAGCCCTCCCAGACGAAGGAGGAAGAACCCTGCCAGAGCCGGTGAGCCACAGCAGTAGAAAACCAAAGACATGGCGCGACACAAACAATAGCACTGGTAACCTGGGAAGAGCACCAAAGAGAGTAAGGAGAATTCCAAATGTGACAGAGGAGAGGCGCAGACCTGGGAAATAGGTGTCTCCCATTTGCCTTTGCCTTGAAATGTTTTAATGAGATACTATATATATTACACTCCCTTCTATCTCCACTCTCAAGGCTCCCACTGAATGCCTGGCACAGTAGAGCTTAATATATATTTAGTGATTGATTGATTGCCTAGTTCTGGCTCAATATGACCCAAAAGGCAAAGTCTCAGTCAAGAATTATATAAAATAAATCTAAAAATTGCATTATTCTAAGGCCCTATAATCAGAATGACGTATAGCTAGGAAGTGAACCTTTACTGGCTTCTGACGGTGAAGAGACTCCTACAGTAGCTGAGGAGCATCAATACAAAAGGCATAAAAGAGATGAAATCTGCCCTCAGGATTTGCACTGTTAACAGAGGAAACAGAAAAAATATATATGGTAGAAATGATGCAACAATATGTATTAGAAGTTATTCTGACCTTGAGGATACTGGGAAATTGCCCTCTTGGCTCCCGGAGTCTACTTCAGACCATGGTGAAACTGGGTCATAGAAAAAAGATATAGCACAGTTCCCTTCTCAAAACCCCTTCAAATTTCCTTCATTGAAAAATACTCATGAGGTACAGCTCACATGGTTGTTTCAGGGATGGACTCAGCCTTCTCATTAGAGGGTGGCCCAATGAGAGCAAAACTTAGGAATTTTGTTCAATGGATGTTACAAGTCAGCATATAATTCCTATTATTGTTGACGGTTGTCTTCCAACTATACAGAAGCCAGCCTAAAGATGAAGCCAACACAGAGGAGGCAGAACCAAGAAAAATCACAGAGAAATGGAAGAAGAACTCTATTTGAACTATATCTAAAGGCTTCTATCTCAGTACTTCTTAATATACTCCACTTAATCTTTATCCAGTTTGAGTTGGGTTTCTGTCGCTTACCATGAAAAGCATCTGATAGGAATAGGAAGGAGTATCTGTGTGCCATCCTCATATAAAAGCCTCATACCATAGAAAGTATTAAAATCATGTGTCCATAAGGAGAAATACAACATATGAAAGAGACAGTAATATTGGCATAGAACACCAGATATGAATACTACTGAAATGCAAGCAAATTCAGATAAAAGTCTTTGGGGAAAAACCACTTCCCTACAAGAATAGTCTGAGGGTTGAAAGTGATCCCTGTCTGATCAGTGGTTGTTGCAGAAGAACTCAAAATACAATCGCGTTCTCACTGGAGGGGAGAGGAGCATTTAAGGGTAAAGGAAGTTTGAATTGTTTCTCTGTATCACTCGATCAGTGATCGTCACTGACACGATAAATATAGAATTTTTACTAAAGAATCACTTTTCATTGAAAGCAAATATGATTCACTAGCATAAATACAAAAAGAGAAACAACAGGTGGTAAACACAACTCAGGACATTAAATTTCCATGAGTCACTGAAGCCAGATGGTATGCATCAGAGAATTCTGAAGAAATTTAAGATCAAAGCGTTTTAGATACTAACGATATGGGCAATTTATCATCTAAAACAACGATCAGAGTTAGGGAGATTGCCAGCTGTATTGTATGACACTGTTAGGAGGAGCACAAATTGTTCGGTCAATTCCATTAAATGCAATGAAACCTGACAAATGTATTGGACGCCACTGGTGTAAAGCACTGTTCTAGGCGCGGACACTCAGAGGTGTTTAAAACAAGGCCATGTCCTTCATAATCTCACAGTTGAGAAGATTGCTGCATTGTCAGTAGCAGTCAAATCTATAAATTGCCGAACACATTCAATGACAAACATATTTAATGATTTTATAAAGAGAACAGTATTTAAATAATTCTGTAATAAAATACTATTCCCATTTGAAAGTGGACTGGTCAGGGGTCAGATATTGATAACTGAAACCATTCTAGCTACATTAAGAAGAGAAGACTTTGGTGCTTTAAGATTTGTGGAAAGACTGGAGGAATAGGCCTTAAATTGAGCTCACAAGAATGACTTCCAGAACAACACCCTAGAATCACCTCGGTGGGAGACACTGCCTCTGTCATCATCGGTGAAGCTGGAGGCTGCTAGCTCCAGATCCACCAGGCTACCTCTTCCACACCCTCTGCCAGCAAGTGGATGTCCTAGACACTGCCTTTCAACTCTGCAAAGCCAAAGACTGGACGTTGGAAACTCCACTACTGCTGCCGCAGAAGAAACAAACACCCAAGGCACGCTTGCCAAAGGAAACAGCTGAAGTACAGCACTGCATCCACCTCAGGATGTCCACTTCCACCTTCTAAATCTCAGGGCTGTACGTGTGATGGGTGGCCGCAAGGGCATCTGGGAAATGTATATTTTGAGCAATACTGCATTATAGCACAGTGTAGGATCTAGGAATAAAATGGGGTGATACAGTATAGGAGATAAGAATGAAATGAAAGGGGGTGGAATGGAGGCTGAGGGAGCCAATCGTAGTCTCTGCCACAGAAGGCTACATTATCTCCCTCCCTATTTAAAACCTAGTACCTCTCTACCCACTCTCACCCACAAATCCAACCCATAGCAGCTCCTTTCCTTGCCAGTATTGTTTATTATCTTCACCATCCACCCAACTGACCCAACAAGACAGAAGCCTTGGAGTCAGCATCAGCCACCCACTCATTCACTGGACTATGAATCGAACTGTCAATGAATCCTGATGCTTCTATCTCAGATGCCACTGCCTTAGCTCAGGCTCTCTTCGCCTTTTTAACACATTATTATTGTTTTCTTTACTAGTAATCTAGCAAGTTCTTCCCTTTAAAGGAAATTTTCCATGTGTCCTGACTTCCAGAACTCTTTCTACAATCAAAGTCTCATCATGTCACTCCTTTGTGTAAAGACCACCCAAGGCTCCTGATTTCCAGCACAATAATGTCTAAGCTTCTTGGCTGGGCAATCAGAATCTTTCCCAGTTTGACCCTAGCCTACCTCTTCAACCCCCTCTTTCCAGTTCTATATCTCTTACCTCTGTCTAGAACTCTACACTTCTCACCATTCCCCAAGTACAACAAATCCTTCTATGACTCTGTTCCCCTACATATGTTGTTTTTCCATCCCAGATTGTACTTTCCCACAGTTAATGAACTTCTATTCATTCTTCAAAACCCAGGATAAATGTTACTTTTGCAAAATTTGCCCAAGCAGAGTTCGTTTTTCTCTCCTCTTCACTGCCACACACATTTTTCACACTGCCATTCGAGTGTTTCATAATATACACGTTTTTCTCATGCTGCATGTCCCCCACCACACTGAGAAGGCCTTTCAGGCAGGGACAGAGTCTCCTCCAGATTCACGTATGCTTCTTCATCCTAAACTTAGCGCAGGAGTTGGCACACCAGAAGATTCAACAAATATTTATTGAATTACAAGATGAAGGAAATATACAAGCATTTGTAAAGCCCTTTTTAAAATAAAAGAGAATTCAAAGACTTAAAAATATATCAACTTATTGTGACAAAACAATATTCCTCTTGTCTTACCAGACTTCAAGAGAAAACTTCGAAGATGTCAGGAGAACAGGTGTAGTGTTCTCTTTAAGATCGGCTCAGCCTCTGAATGTTGTAAACTTGCCAGCCTGACTTGAAAGAGTCAAGACGAGCACATAGGCGTTTCTTACAGGCGGCACCAGCTCTCTGCCCAGAGGGAGTCAGCAAAATCCCAGAAGCCTGTACACAGTTTTTCTCAGACCATGTATATGTTTAGAAGATAGTACCCGGATGGCTCTAGGGAAAATTATTGGCTTCCATGTAAAACCCAAACGAAAGAAAATCTGCTCAAATCCAGAGGGAACTTGTTAAATCAAAGAACAGCTAAGCTCATCTTGTAATAATTCAAATAATTATGAGGAAATTATGAGGATGGCCATGGATCTACATTCGGTCCCAAAAGCAAAAACAACAATGGACGTTATTGAATGTTATTCTTATAGGCGTTAGTTTTAGAGTGTGGTTTCCCAAAGTGTATGCTGGGGAACACTAGGTAGGGCGTTTGTGGTTAGAGTCTGGAAAATGAGCACGCTATATTGTCTTCTTGGAACATTATGAAGACAGTTGGCATGGTAAGCCTCTGAGAAGTCCCATTAAATGTTGTTTTAAATCCAGTGTTTCTCAAGCATATTTGGCTCTTCGTGCTTTCATTTAACAACTATTAACATCCAGCAGAACTAGTGCTCAATACTGATGTAGGGAACGGAGAGGACAATCACAGAAAGTTCAGGTTGGTCGTCCCGTGATAGCAATTAAATGACTAGGCTGGGTAGCCCTCCAACTCCAAAGAAAAAGGAGGAACGGAACAACCTTAGTGCTCAGAATAACGCTCCCGAGAAGACATGTCCAGGTCCGAAACCCCAGAGTCTATGAATGTTACTTAATATGGCAAAAGAGTGAATATTACCTTACATGGCAAAGGATGTGATTAGGTCAAGAACCTTAGAGGAGGAGCTTGTTCTGGATTATAAATATAATCACATGTATCTGATAGGACAGACACACAGAGGAGAAGGAATTGTGAAGATGGAAGCAGAGTTTGGAATATCAGGGCAGGTACCAGGAGCTGAAAGAGGGCTGGATTCCTCCCTAGAGCCCCTGGAAGGAGTGTGCCTGTCAATCGTTGGATTTCAGACTTCTTTTCTCCAGAAGTGTGAGGGAATAAATTTCTATTGTTCAAAGTCACCAAGTTTGTTCTGATTTGTTACAGCAGCCACAGGAAACTAATACACCCTAGGTGAGCACCTCTCTGACTGAGGCACTGAGCAATGTTCCACCACAATGTTCCCAAAGGTAAGGGATGAGCCTGCCACTTCCACCCCTGGCATCTCAATTTTGTTTAATAACCTGCTATCGTCCTTCTTGAACCTATTTATCTATAACAGCCTATATAATATCTGGAGGCAATGAGTTTCATAAATTTGCTACCCTCTGTGAATAGCATCTTGGTGTATGGACTTTTTTATGGCACAGTGCATTTCCATGATGGATCCATTTGTCCCTTTTTTCAACTTTTGCTTAATGCTTCTATCATTAGCTTAAATAAATGTGGGAGACAATTGAACTCCACTAAATAGGACAAAGGTCAGAGAGGAGAGCTTGAAGCAGTTAGACTGTATTCATGAGATGTATAAAAGGCAGCTCCTTCTGAAGTTGAAGACTTCTGTGGAAAGTGCCCCGTTTTAGAGCGCCGAGGTGCATGCCGGAGGCCCTATGAGGGGAGGACCTTGAGGCAAGTATTCCTCATTGGAGCATTTCAAAAGAATTGGAGCATTTCAAGATGACCCTGAGACAAATCATGCAGAGACACAGAAATTAAACTCAGCACAGGGATGTACCTGTCGGATAACAGGAAATATTTCCTTTTGATCTTTAATAGGAAAATGACCACGTCATCGGATCACCCTTGCATAAACCCTGATGAGACTGGTGGTAAGGTCTCACAGATTAAGCCAGTAAACATGTCATATTGCTTGTTTTGACACTTGCCATTCTATCTGACAGTGAGTCCAATTTATGAAAAGAAAAAATTAATTTACTATAAAGAATTGGAATGTGGAGTCTATGTGTTTAAGTGCCAAGTGGAAATTACAACGCAGAGCATATAAAACTTTGGTTACTCAGCGTTAGTTAAATCTCATTTAAGATTCTAGGACATTTATTCTCAAGCTTTAGTGTGCCCGACAACCACCCAGGTATTAAGTTAAAAATGGAGATTCCTGGGCACCTCTAGTTTTTCCTGATTCAGTAGATAAAGGGAAAGTATAGGCGATGGGTGATGGCGAGGGTGCCAAGTGCTGAGAAACATTGTTGTAGAGTGTGCGTGTGTGTTAAATTCTCACAGAGTAGTGGTCAGCCACTTCCTTCCCCCGTATGCATCCTAGTGTGCGTTAGGGGTAAGACGGGGCAGATGAATATATATGTATATTCGTATAGAGAGAAATTCAAACACTTGGTACCAACTTATAGGTCTACTCAAAAATTAAATACGTAAATCTGTTCAAACTGTCATCTTAACCATCTTCAAAACAATTGCATTATGTACTCAAATGACATCTCTTTTATAAATCTTTATACTCTTTAAAGAAGTTTCTAGACTGCAAAGGAATAAAAGTAATTATTAACACTTAGTGAGGACTTCCTGTGTGCCAACACTGTTCCAGGTACTCTATGCATAGTAACACATTCAATTCTCACAAGAACCACGTGAGGCAGATGCCACGGTTACCCCTCATTTACAGATGAAGAAACAGAGGTCAGAGTTTTGATCCTGTTCCCAGGGTCACGCTGGTCATGAGCAGTAGAAGAAGCACCTGAATTCAAGCAGACTATACCGCATCTATTAAACATTTGCTTTCCATGTTTTCATTATTGAATTTTAAGCCTTTGTACATGATTTTGTCACTGAAGGAATTCTACATAGCTATTTTATTTTTCTATGTGATTTTAAGCCAATACTAGATGGATGAACTTGGATTTAGGACACTGATTCTTTTTCGACCTACCAGGTTTGGATCACTAAATAAACTGTTTAAGGCTCTAGCATGAAAGAGGACAATTGTCACATTTTCTCCATCAAGTCTTCCAGGAACTTGAATGCCAAAAACTCCTTTATCCTTTGGGAAGTGGATGATCACAGTGCATTCCAGAATGCTGCAATTCTATCTTTTCCAGGTTCTTTTAATAATCCCCTACAGAACACAGAGCACTAAGTGATCTTGTCTCACCATTACAACAGCAACGGCTCCAAACTACATGGTTATAAATATCTTTAAGACCATCCACCCTTTTCATCAGCAAGAAGGGATAATAACTCTATTATGGATGTAAAAACACACCCACGTGAAGCTTTTTTCTACAGAATTACCAATCCAACTCCTGGATTTTTTTCTGATTCTCCTCTCACTTTTAAACTTAGATCTCCTTCTTGAAGCCTTTTTGTTCACACTGACCTAGTACAGAGGAGCGATCTTATTTTAATGGTGATAGAAACACTGCTCCTCACCAAGGCAAGGCTGACCATTGTTGATTATGATGCCCTCACTTTCCTCCACTCCCAGGTCTATTTCTTACTATGTGTTTCTGTTTCATCTTCTCCAGGCTAATTGCCTATCTTAAGCCACTGTCGGGCCTCTCTCTCTTTTTGCTCCTTATCACAGCTTTAATACAGATTCCACAAGGATGACACCCATTGAAAAACAGCCACTTAATTTCTTTTCAGATAGGGATTCCACATGTTCAAGAGTCATCTAACACTTCCCAGAATAAGGGTCCTGACTGCTTCTTGATGGTACCAGGTCTACACTAAGAAAAAACAACGTGAATCCAATGCCTCCAATGGACAGATGGATCCCTCTTAATCTGGAGGAGCACCCGGGTGAGAATACAAACAATTGACATGATAGTGACCTTGTGCTCAAAAGCCTTTACGATTTAATAAGGAGGGACAATCATGCAGAGAGAACATGTTGCAAAGCCAACAAAATGTCAGAAGATAAAGTCCAACCCCTCCGCCTTTATACAAGCCCTTTGGGATATGAGCTTCAGGGCCTCTGAAGCCTTCTCTCTGACTAATCCCGACATGGTTTCCTGCATTCTTAAGGCCATCAAGACCCTTTTTGCATCTACACCTTTGTATCTCTACCTCCTTCCACCTGGAGAGCCACTCCTCGTCAGCCTGGCAAGCTCCTTCCTCAGATTCAGCTCTGTCGCTTATTCTGGGGTCTTCCTTATTTACCCAGGCAGTTCCACACATTTCACCATTTATCTCTTTAGTTACATCCATGGGGGCAGGCAGGGACTAAGTTCTTCTTGTCTCCAGCACTTAGCTGTGGCATCTGATCCCCTCTAGGTGCTTACTAAAGCTTAGGTGCTTGAGTAGCCAGGAGCACAACAGAGTAATTGAATGCTTGTGTTCTGCTATTAGACAAATTTGAGTTCACATACAGCCCTGGTACTTGGTACCCAGCTGACCTAACAATTTTCCTTAAGCTTCAAGTTTTTCCTCTATAAAATAAATATAATATTATTTATCTCACAGGGTTGTTGCTATGATAAAAAGTGCTATGTGAAGAAATGTAGTAAGACTTAGAAAACGGTAGTTATTAATATTGTCATTACTACTAAAGAACAGCTTAAATACAATTAAGTAAAATTTCTTATTCCATATTGAGGGTATAATGAATAGAAAAGGGATGGGTCAAATGTAGGTAAACCACAGCAGAGTTTCTGCAGGAAGAAGATTTTAAAATTTAAAGGTGTAATGCAAATGGAAGTTGTAGAAGGGACAAAAAATACTGAAGGAAGAAATAATGATACCAGGTCAGATAAATAACCCTGAGGTATACAGAAGGAGGGACAACACAATAATGCAGAGAAATAATGGTGGGAGAGCAGGCAGAGTCGCCAAGATGAGACATGGACCCCAGCGAAAGCTCTTGAGTCATGACATAAAGTGAGTATTGAAGATTTCTCACCTAGTTGTGTATAGGATCCTTTGAAGCAGGAAGAGATTTGAAGGCAGAGAAAACAAATAAGAAAGGCTGCAGTAATTCAGGAAGTGCGTGTGGATACTAGGGGCCGTCCTTTACAAATGCTAACAAGCTAGTGCTAAATGAGTTGACTTTGGCAATTTTTTTGGAATGTTATTAACACTTGCTGATGAGAAGCCACTTACTGACTGAAGTTGAAGCAACCAGAAAAACAGCTTTCCTTGAGAAAGCCTCGGAGTGAGTTAATGGCCAATCCCAAAGGAGAGAAGAGTAAGCACTTTTCAAGCATTTGCTGATCAAGACTTTTGCATATCTGAGCTTCTGCACTTCAAAGAGGACTTCCCGCTGGGTTTGCTTACCCCTTTCACTAAGTCCTTGAGTTTAAGGACAGGAGAAGTTCCTGTAGGTGGAGAATTTCGAATAGTCAGAAGGTGCATTCAGGCCAATATAGCTGTTCTTCCTATTAGAAAATGATGCAGCTGGAGTGTTATTAATTGAGCAAAAATACTGTCTACCTGGAGTCCAGTGACCTTCACCAGTGGTTGCACACTTGGCAGGTATCAGAATTCAAATGTGAAGTACCTTATGGCTATCCTGAAAGACTAGGATCCAAAGGGCAAAAGTCCCTTCACCAAGAGGTCAGGCCACTAAGGTCAGGATGCCCAGGACTGGGTCACAAGGGTCAGAAAGCCCTGCCAACAAGACTTCGACCAGAGTGTGGAATTAGAAGAAACCCCTGGGTGAGGGTGTAACAGGAGAAATAGAAACAGGCTTATCTGCCGGGGTCAAAGAAGTACGGGCCATGAAATCTGGCAAACCTAAATGTGTTTGGAAAGACGCTTTTAAATTTAAGTGCCGTTAATAAGAATTTGACATATTTCAGAGCAATAAAAGTGTGCTTCTGTCCTCCTAAGGCCCAAGGTGTCAATTTTATTGTTTGCCGCGTATAGTCACGACCAATCCCACTAATGCCATTTTCTCTGTGTTGTGCTTAGAAGTGACTTTATTCTTTAGAAGCTGAATCTGAAAAATGATGACATTAAGACTCAAGGGCCAACAATTTCCTAGCATTGTGTTCCACATATTTGCAGAGGCCAAAATGAAGCATTAATTACCTTAAGGCGTTATCTTGAGATATGCGAAAAATGCATTTAAAACAGTTTTTGTCTGAAGCTTTAACTACTTCTACTCTTTTTCAAAATTATTTAGAGAAACTGATAAAGCATCTTAATGTTAGGTCTATTCTACTTCATTTCATATTTTTATTCTGAAAGTTACAGGACCAAAGGATTTGATATAGACCATCATTTGGAATCACTCATTAGCAAAATAGCCAAATGGAGGTTTACAATAAAAAACGCCAGAGATATACTACGTTTTTCTTTTAATATACTGGTCAAAGATAGCTTTTAATAGGAAAACCTTACATTTTAGGATGCTTTTTAATATATATTATTCCATTTGATGTTCACTAGACACAATATACGATGCATAAATACTCAAGTTAATTGTGAAATATTTTTGGTATCAGATGGCACTTAGACAAATTAAAGACAATGAACCATATTTCCCTTTTTGGCATGTGATTTCAATTAGCTCTAATAAGATTATGTATTTCATTCCATGTGCACTGTATCAAAACTAAATTCATATGACCTAATGTTATTAAAGTGTTATCATCTTTGGCTCCTCTATCCTCTGGAGTGTACTAGGTACCATGCAGAATATTGCAAGTTTGCATAATACAGAACGGCAGTGTAAACGTTGAGCTATAATTCTGTTGTCTTTTCAAGGTATACTGCAGTCGGACTAATGACTATATATCTCAGCGTTAGCAAGATCCAATTTTCTCCTCTAAGCTAAAAAGTCACTCTCAAGATTTAAACTTTCATTTTATAAAATTATTCCCTTAAAAATACATCAGAAACATCAAGACTGTAAAATAACAAAAATGAGTGGTCATAGACAAAATCGTTGCCGTATAATGAACTGATGTTTCATTAATCACTGTTTTAAACGGTGCATTCTGATTTGTGTGTGACTTCCAGTGTAGTATATTGACTGCTGAAAGTTGCATGTGATGGTTAATTTAATATTTCACCACAAGAAGAAAAGTTGATATTTGTAAGGGCAAATTAATGATTGATGAGATGGTCCTGAAGATGATGCCCTTATTGTGACAGTCCCTTCTCCAAATGACTTGGAAGACTCCTAAAACCTAGGGTGTTATCTTAAGAAACATGTTTAAAATACTTCCCTTTAGCCAGATGCTGAGGTTTTTTTGGAGTAAAACCAAACACTTGATATGTGCCTTTGTATTGTTTCAGAAGCTCTTTTGGGGTCAGACATCCTCACCCATAATCCTTTATTCACTTGGGATAGTGTGTCACCAAAGCATTCATCATGATTATGCTGTTCAACTCAAATTAGTGAAAATATTTGAAATATTATTTTCTAAAAATTTATGGAATTTTTTTTTTCAGTTTGAAAGAAAGGAGTTTAACTCTGCCGTATGAATACATTCAATGTTACCCTAAACTCATATTTAACCTTGTATGTATCTAAATGATTTCATCTTCCTAAGATAAGTTCCCAACTCTTCAACTAAGTAAATCTTACTAGCCTGTAAAATACCAATTTAGAACCCTTTTCCCTTGAGAAGTTTTACCTAACTACTCACTTCTATTTAAAATAAAACACATATCGCCTATACTAATCATATTTCTAGTCTATACTTTTTTCACATGTGCTGGTATTGCTTCCCCAACTAGATCTCAAACTCATCAATGAGAACAGGGAAGAGAACCAACATTAATTGACCTGTTGTACGCAATGACATCTGTGACACGCTTTATATATATCTGAGGTAATTGTTTAATATATAAAATCAAAGTTTTACCCTTCTTGTTTGACTTCCAAAAATGCAGGCACAGTTGGTGTTCAAAAAATGCTTGTTCATTTGAAAAATAGTGTTTAAGGTCATTTTCTCTCATAGATGTTATTATTGCTAGTTAATTCTATTAGCCATTATTAAAAGGTGTTTCTTTCTAAGGTTAGCCAATTCATATTCATGAGAATTTGTCTCATGTTTATAAAAGCTAACAATTCAGAGGAAGTATCACGAGGTAAGACAATAACTTCAATTTAATGTGTTTATAAAGTCTTTTACTCTCCCCTCCATCCCTTCCAGGGTCCTAAGGTGGAAGGAAAAGATTACAGCACATTGTCAAGCCAATTACT
Organism: Equus quagga; assembly: GCF_021613505.1. Taxonomy (NCBI): domain Eukaryota; kingdom Metazoa; phylum Chordata; class Mammalia; order Perissodactyla; family Equidae; genus Equus; species Equus quagga. Next base: position 13,757,936 of record NC_060287.1, on the reverse strand, counting down.
AAATTATGAATTCTAGACTAAAAATGCATGTGTTCAAATTCTGTCTCTACTAATTTGAGCAGGTTACTTAAACTTTCTAAAGCCCAATTGTTTTATCTATAAAATGTAGAACACAGTACACATCTCATAGGTATCTGTGAGGACTAAATAAGATTATGTTTACAAAACGCCTGGTCCTTAATAAGCACTCAGTAAATATTAACTATTATTTTATTATTACCTTACTTATAATGTAACACAATCACAGCCTATCCAAATACCTGGGAGAAAGCATAACACATACCTCAGACTCTCTTCACTCTCATTAACCCAGTGTGAAAACTAAAGTGAGGCACTGTTTATCAGACCAAAGACCAGACTCATACATGCCAACTTTCCCATACTTCATCTTGTCCCTCTTTTCTAGTGTAACCCTCTTGTCATACTTGGTCATTCTAGTGCAATCTGTTAATAGAGATACACCACTCGTATATGAATGGTCCCAGCTATTATTCCCTTCCTCCTGCTTGCAAAAGAGGATTTGCCATTGCTCTCTGTTTCTTCCCACCCCCTGCCATCTAATGAGAATTCCTCCTTTATCAGATTGGTTCTTCTGAACCTCTGTAATGCGAATTCAAAAGGAAAGCGGTAGGAATAAAAAGCAAACAGAAACCCAAACACATAACAACAACAAAAACAGTGTTCAGACTGTCAAGAGAAAGAGCTTCCAGGAAGTTTTGGGAGTGAGAAGCATGGAGCCACTGCAGGGTGTGAAACAAGAGCAGAAAGAGATTAAGAGGGAATGCTGTGGACCTGTGTTCTTTGTGGCATTCTAGAAATAGAGGTAAAGAAGTTTCATTATTTTGAAATAATTTTTTGGTTTCTGAGTTTTTCTTTAACTATGGTACATTCTGACACTGGCCCATATGGTTCACCACTTTATAACTATCACCCAAGTTAAGTGCATGACTAAAATGTATTATAAAGTGGGGAAGAAAATTTGGAGATACAAATAGTTGTAGTAATGTAATAGGACAATCCACGTTGCTTAAGTTGACTAATTAGCTTAAAGCTCTGGGCTCCAGCAAGCAACAATCTATGAATCCGCTCAACAGCCTTAAACAGCGCTATTTATTGAGTCATATTACACATTTGCATTTGTAATTTTTCCTACAAATTTAAAAATACTTAATATTTCTCTTCCTTACTTTATATTTTAGCCCACACGTTTCTGCTGCTCTGTCTTCAGGATGATCTTTAAATCCATAAGCACTTTTGGGAAGGTAGTATTTTTCCACAGCAATCATTACCAGCCTTTGGAGTGTTGAGAATGAATGGTCCCTAAGAAACAAACACAGAGTACAGATGCATTATTATCTTAAGAGAATTCTAGACTTGGCTTCTCCCCCTTCTCCTTCTAGTGCTTTTTCCACAAATCCTGCAGTTTATCATCCGAAAAACAAATTTGATTGCAAAAAGGTAGCAGAAAATATGCCACCCCCAAATATGCCATTTTGGCATAAAGGTTATCTTGAGCTGAAGACGGATGAGAAAAAGCAGATACAAGAAAAGCTCTCTGCCCTCTCTCTTCTTATCTAACAGTAAGGCATAAATTTGTAAAGGTTTCTCCCTTCCCCTTTCTACCAGGAAGAATGGACGTTAATCACCGGAGACAACTCTAGACCCTTATCAGCCCAGAGACAGCACCAGAGGAGCGTACGGAACAAATTTTACTAACTAGCCCTTATCTTTCATTAGCTCCTCCATGTGTTTACCTTCCCACAATTTGTCCCCCTAGAAACTCAAAGTCCTTTTTCTTTGTCTTTTCGTTTTTCTAAAAATGTATTGTTCTTGTGTTGAGATGCCATACAAGCCCAAGTTCTAAGCACCCCTTTGAGTTAGTCATCACTGGGTACTTCCATGTGTATCCATAATGCACTTGTTGATAAACTTCTGTTTGTTTTTCTCTTGTTAATCTGTCTCTTGTTAATCTGTCTCTTGTTAGTCTCATTTACAGGGCCTCAGCCAATGAACCTAAAATAAGGAGAGGGAAAACAGTTTTTCTCCTCCACGTTGTCATCCTCATGCTTTAAAACCTCTGTTGGCTTCTTAATATCTATGGAATAAAATCCCATCTCCATAGATGGCTCTTCCCAACTGAGCCAAAACCTGTTTCTTCAATCACTCTTTTCCAACACTTTCTGGACTGGGTCACACAAAGCTCTTCCCTACCACCTGAAAACACTTTACCCAGGACCTTGGGAAGAGATGCTCTTATATATCCTTTTTCCTCTTTCTAGACTATTCTCTGGAAAAACTTATACTGCTAACTAAACATTTCTTGACCCAGTTCAAGAGTCATCTCTAGGTTATGGCTTTTCCTCAACTTCTCCAGGTAGTATTAGTACTCCTTGAGTACTAATTTTTTATTACTTCCTTTAACCATGACATATACCAAAGAGAAAATTCCTTTTACCTCATTTTACAAAAAACAATTGGGAGCTACAGAATTTGAAGGACTTCCGCAAAGGCAGAACGAGCAAATTTGCCACCATTCCCCTCACAGTCAAGCAATTGCTCCTCCTCTCTTCTCCCGTAAATCTTTATTCATCCCTCTTGCAGTCCTTAGCAGGTAGTATTGAAAATATTTGTCTCAATGCGTCCCCTCTGCAGTTCTAACTGGACTCCTTCCTTAATTAAGGTTTCCACTGTCTCAAGACATGGTATGGTTCGTGGTCTTCAAATATTTCCTGAGTAAATGAAGCAATCCATCAATGAAAATTTTTCTAATTTAAGAAGGAAAAGGAGCATGAGCTAACATTTAATGAGCATCTCTACTATTTACTAGATATTGTGCTATATTCTACAAAACTTATTCAGATTCAATGAGTTTTATCCAAATTCCCTGTCTTTATCAAAATTTATTTGTATGACATACAACGTAACACAAATGTATAACACTTTAACCAAATGAAGGAAATCTAAACTTTCAGAAATTAGATGCTTGCTGAAGACTTATTGTGCAAATTGTTGAAGATGCTGTTCTTATGTATTAATAAAGAAAAAACTCAGTGGCAGCTGACTAAGAATCGGAGCAAAGGAGTTAAGCACAGCCAATTTGTTCTCTACACAGATGCAAACCCAGCAGTCTCCGCATTTCTTTTATTCATGTTCTTGGCGGTAAACAGACTCGCCATTCTGCTGTGTGCTCTGTTTTATTTTAGGCTCTTTTGGTGGCAAGTAGCAGACCAGCTCAATCCAGCTTAAGCAAAAAGGAGATTTCATTATAAGAATTCAAGAGGCTCTCACAAACTTCACACCTCTAAAGGAGTTGGCATCAGTAATAAAAGCTGTTAGACAGTGATTCTTTCTGTCTCTCTTTCTCTCTCTCTCTGTATGTGGTCTCTTAACTCCTTGATTCTCTTTGCCTGTTTCCATCATTCCTCTTTGTCATTTCTCGGTTTCTCTTTCCACAGGGTGGGAGATGGGTGGCTGTCCAACATCCAGGGACATTTTATATGTCACTCATCTCCAGCTATGTTTAGACACTAGATGACTCTGAGTATTAGTTCATTGGAGAGAGAAATTGATTGGCTCAGTGTGGTCAGGTGTCTACGCTGGCCCAATAATAGCAGTCAAAGTGGCAAAGGTCTTGCAAAAAAAAAAAAAAAGGTAGTTAGAGATATGTAGGGGTAAATTTCTCAGAGAATAGGGGTCAGTGTCCTCTGAGCAGATACTCCAATAATCATCCATCCCATACATATTCTTATCCAAAGTTTTCTATATGGAAAGCAGTTAGAGTGTCTGTGTGTTACAATTTGATCAGATATTCAAAATACACAATATTGAGAAGAGTCAATTTCTCAATGAGTTAGTAGTAGAGCCAATCCTAAAAATTTAGAACATTATTTTCTAGGCACTAGAAAATCATTAGGGATGTTTGAGTCTATACCTTATCTGGTTGTTATCTAATTTTCTCCACTTTCCCAAATAGATTGATGTTTTCAGTTCAATGTAACTAAAACTAAAGAAAATCTGCAGAAGAAATATCTTTTCTTATTACATTATATTCATGTTTGTGTCATAACAGAGTGGCTGAAAGAAGGTGCATACTCAAATCACTGCAGGACCAAATTAGCAAATTGAACAGTTTTGCTGTGTTCACAGAATAACTGATTAAACCACGTAAACTCCAGAGAGGCAGGCTCCAAACAGAAACGTCAGACAGGAGGAGCCCCTGATCTAAGGATGTAATTGGACACAGATGAAGGGTAAGTCAGAGGATGCTCACCCAAGTTCTTCCCTAATGTTGCCTAGTTCAAAATAATTAGCCTCCAGACTTTAAAGACAGAAATGACTATCACATTAAATCTTGTTGTTTTCAATATAAATAAATTGGTAAAAATAAAATCACTCTCAAAAATTGTAAAGTTTCTGGTTTTCTTAAGACAAACAAGCCCTCAAAAGAAGCTGAACAAAAACTACCACAACTAGTCAATAAACTGAGTGCACACATTCATCTTCTTTTTCTCCCCAAATGTGATTGAAATGACAGTAAGGGTTTTCAAAAGAGAATAAATTGGTAACAACACTGTAAAAGGGGGTGGTAAAGGATAAGAGCGGTGGCTTAAGAAGAAAATGAAAGCAGATGGGGGTCACATGCAAATGCGCCCCCAGGGTGGAGGAAGCCATAAACTCAACAGAATGTACGCTCACTGAAGAATGCTGTGCTTCGGGGATGACCCTTCCTCGGGGTAAAGATCTAGAGAAACTCTAAACTAAGGATCAGCAGATTAGAGAGAAGGACTGGGCTATGGAACTTTGTTAGTCAGGGTCTAAGCAAGAAAACAAAAACCTTTATAGATCTTCCAAACCCAGAGAAATCAATCAGTGCAGTTAATGTGTTATCCTGATGATGGAAGAACTAGCAATGCCCGAGAGCTTGAGATGGTGATACAACCCAGAGATTGGCAACAGCCGTGAGTTTCAACCAGCTCTAAGGGTTAGAGGGACCAAAGGACAAAGTAGTGTTACCAGAGCCCAAAGATGTAGCCATCAAGCAGAAGTTGAAAGAGCGGCAGGCCTGCCCCGTAGAAGCTGAGACGGCAGAAGAAGGGATGGATTGGCAGGATAGGTATGGAAGAAACACCACTTCCTGAAATGCTCCTGAGAAGCTCTTGCTGCCTTGGGACACACAGATAGGGAGCAACACCCTGGCTGCTCTCTTCTACCCACTCTCCAGTCTTCTACCGATGCTTCCCATTGGCTGAACCTAGCCAACTGCCAAGGGAACTTGAGAAATAAGTTTCCTACCATGTGGAGCAGGGCACAAGGATGTCGGGAAATATATCTGCGATCATACAGCCATGTGAACATCAAGAGATGGTTCTCAGGGAAATCCTTTTTGAAGAAACTAACTCTGATTAGAGAAAGGTATAGGCTCCAGAGGCAGTTAATACTCTAGAGCAGAGCCTCATTTTCATTTTTTTTCCAGGAGTGAGGAGAAGAAGATCTGCCTGCCTACCCCTCTCCTCTACATGGTAAAGTGCATCTGCTTTTCTTGACACACAAAATTCCTGGTAAAGAAAACCATCCTTGTATTTATATTCATTAGCTGAGTCTTTTGTCCATTAAGTGGACAACCGAAGAATACCATTCATTTGAGGAAAGCTGGGGGATGAAAAAATGGAGGACCAAGATGAACAACAACAAAAGAGAACAAGTGACCCCCGAGAGAAGACAAACAATTCACTGAACAAAGTTGTATCTAGTCTCTTTGGAGAGATTAGAGAATATGTTGCCCACAAAAAGAACCTAACACTCCAGAAGAGATTTCTACGAAAAGCAGCAAGCAGAAAATGAGAGCTCTTGGAAACTCGGTATATGATTGGCAAAAGTTTAAAAATTCATTAAAGTGCTGGAACACGAGTCTAAATAATCTTAATCAAGCACATACAGTCAAAGTCACAGAGATTAAACATATATGTTAAAAGGTAAACTGAGGTACATTAAAATTTACAAAAGTTTATTTGGGCATACACGGATTTGAATTGGACAGCACCAAACTAAAAGTAGTTAGGAGCACTCCACGGTCAGAAGCTAGGGAAAAGACTTTTATAGAGAAGATGCGGAAGGAGAGCAAAGAAATTATTTGATTGGCTATAGCTTAAGCAGTTACCTTATTTGGGAAAGCCTGGTTGACTGTTTACAATGAGTTCTTAAGTTTCACGTTGTCATAGTCAAGTGCCTTGACTCTGGCTTAGGTTATGGTTTGCTTACATAGGCTCCCAGGGTATTAGAATTACCTCAGTCTAATGACCTCCTTGATTAATTAACACATATATACATGCATGTGTATGAAATATATCCATATGTCATATAATATATATATGAAAGAAAAATTAAGAAGCATGGAGACTTAATCAGGAGGTCCAATATCCTTATCAAAGAGAATTCCCAAAAAAGAGAACAGAGAGGCCAGCCTGGTGGTGCCACGATTAAGTTCGCAAGTTCCGCTTTTGGGGTCTGGGGTTTGCCTGTTTGGATCCCGGGTGTGGACCCAGGCACCGCGTGGCAAGCCATGCTGTGGCAGCCATTCCACATATAAAGTAGAGGAAGATGGGCACAGATGTTAGCTCAGGGCCAGTCTTCCTCAGGAAAAAAAAAAAAGAGAGAGAACAGAAAAATAGATGTGGGAGAAATTAAACAGAAGAAAATGAAGGCAGAGAAGATGGAGGCGGAACAAAGAAATGTCCAAGTCCTAAGTGGGTACAGGATGAAAGATTCATATCTAGGAACCAATAAGAACTAGCTGCATCCTTTACAGTTCTCGGTCTGACAGCAAATAAAAATGTGAGGGTATAAAACAAAGACATTTTCAAACACATCATGCATTATCTTCACTTACCTTCTCTAAAAAAAAAAAAGTAACTGTGCTTTCTTTTCAAAACAACAAAAAATGAATTGAAGTAAGAAAGGCCATAGGATCCAAGAAATAGTGCACCCAGCACAAAAGTACCATAAAAAGAAATTCCTTCAGAGTAGGCTCTATGGTATGTGAGAAGAAAATGGTCAGAACTAGAGCATGAATATACAGGGTTCTAACCACAATTTTTTAACAATAAATGGATTCGCTTTGACGTATAGTGTAGTTAAAAGGCAGGATTATCATGGTGCTGAAGTAAAGGCCTAAGCTGCTTCTTTCAACAAGGAAACGAAAAAGAAAATTGGAAACTCATGGAAGAGCGAAGACCTATATTAGAAAGTCTTGATTTTGAGCTACTGGCGGAGGGGAATGCAAGAGATTCCCCTTGAACTTCACCGTTAGAGCATCATTTGTCAAGTGGCCCAAGTTTAGTGAAAGAGGATTACATCATTCTACCTAGTTTTATGATGATTAATAATTACTACAATTGTAATATTGAAAACATTTATTGGTTCCAAATTTTAGAATATACAGTACAGATAAAGCATTAAACATAAAATTCATTATAATGGTAGTATAGAATTTAAATAGTATGAATTTGGTCCATGTGAAAATAATGGCACAGCTAACAGAGCTAAAAAAGTATGGAGGAGAATGGGCAGGATAAACGTGAAGAAGCACTAATTTTCTTATCTTAATAATAGCACATAAGGAGTTAATGAATGTCAGATTTATGAATAAAACACAATGTTTAGCAATAACATTACTAATAAAAACTTAAGGGGACAGAAATCAACTGCAACTAAAGAGAGAATAGAAGTTAGAAAATTCATCAGCTTCCATATGAAAAAATAAACAGATATTTTAAGTTGTAAATTTGGTGGTTTGCAATTCTTAAACAGTTTTAAGATGTTAATGGAAAACAGAGATGTGAATGCACAATTTAAAAGCTCAGGGGTTGCAAGTTGGTGGCCCACAAGCCAATTCTGAAAAAGAGACCTTTTTGTTTGTTTGTTTGTTTTTTATTTCCTGTATCATGTTTGTAAAAATGAAGAAACTTAACTAAAACATTTGGATTTCTAGTTTTTCTTGGAAAAAAAGAGTGGAAGAAGATCCAGCAACATGGAGGTTGCATTCCTGCATGGGAGCAATTGGCCAGAGCTGGCTGACAGCCTTCCCTTTGATGGAGCCTGTGCCAGTCCATTGGGCACACTCTCTCATCCTCCAGCTCTGTTACTTATGCCCTGCTTTATCTGTTTCCATCACCTGCCTGACCTCCATGAGACTGAAGTTTATGACTCCTCATTGAGAGTTATGGAGCTAAATATCTCTGGAGAAAGGGGATCATGGGTGGGAAGCTTACAGTTTGGGAGATAATAATCTTTCCTTTCTACTCTTCTGTACAACTTGAACCAGTCCTCTTATTTCTCTGTCTGTCTACATATTTCTACATCTGTCTTATCTGGTCTAGCCTGGCCACAGACTGATTCAGAGCTAGAGCTCCGGAAGGAAGGAAGAGACCCTATGCTAGTCAAAGGGTCAAATGCAAGCAGGAAGATGGCTTTCAAGACAACAGTTCAGGGCCAGTGGTCCACAGATGCTATAAAAATACTAAAAAACCAGAACAACCTATCTGCCTAGCTGGAGTAATGCAATGTTTCTCTGATCCTGCTGTGGCCGACTGTTATCTCTCACAAATAATCATGTTCTCCTCCACATTTCCCAGCCTTTCTTCCAAGATGTTAAAATTGTGGGACTACATTCTGGAAGACGGGATGTGGGCAGACGTGACGTAAGCCACGCCCAAGCATGGCTCATAAATTCTTCCAGGCAATCCTTCAGATCTTTCTCTTCTTGGGCAACTTGGAAGCCAGCTGGCCAAGATGTCTTAGCTGTAACACAGAAGGAACCTATCGGACCCATATTGGACTGTGATGTGAGCAAGAAATGAGCCTTTGTTGGGTTAAACAATTGAGACTTGGGGATTGTCTGTTCCAGCAGTTATTGTTAATTACCTCAACCAGTGGCTCCAACTTAGCATGTTTCAAAATCACCAGGAGGGCTTGTTAACACACAGGTTGCTCATGGGTGAGTTAATATTAAGCCTCCTACACACCAGCACGAAGCAATGCTTACTGTAACTTGGTTGCAGTGAAATGAAGCTGTAGGAAAAATGGGTGATGCCAGATGTAACATAATGCTGCACTTATCTACACTGAGATGACTATAAGCAGTCCGGAAAGTGATGACTTCAAGCTACCTTGAAGCACAATTCAACCTCAGCACGATTATGATCTTCTGGGAAACTAGAGGGCAGACACATCAGCCTCCTCTGAGGTCACCCCTGATGAGCAAAAGCATTGGTCAGACTGCAGGTGAAAGTACATGAGAGAAAACGTAGGCAGACAATGGAAACAAGGCTTCAGTGGTATAATGGGAAAGTCCATATCGGAATCATCGTAAGTGCCACAATGTCATACCTATATGCCTATCTCTAACAGTTCGGGAGCTCTACATTTCCTAATAGGAGCAATAATAAAAAGTTAACTGCCAGAGAAGGGAAAATACCCAATAGGAATCCCGCAATTTTGTGTCAAGAACATTGGCAGAAAACAAATGTATTTCTAATGACCTAGGAGTGACAGACTCAACCCTAGAGGTTAAAAGAAGTGATTAGACAAAATACAATTTGATTCTTTTCTTTTTTCAGATATGAAAAATGTGCATCTATGTGGTGGGTATTTCTACAGTATTTTTCACAACAGTGATTTTACCGTATTGCCAAATTTGTCACTGTTCCTTTTCAAAAAGGTAGTTTTGCATCCTCTTCAATAACTTCATACCCTTCTCATACCCTCTACCACAAGCCACGCAAACTAGTCTTTCTTTTTATATATAAAGACATAAAATTTATTTTTCTTTTAGGATTTGACTTACTAATATTTAATTTGTAAATTGCCTCACCATAATATAATAATAAATTATCCACATTTTCCAGAAACTATTTTGTTTCATTTCATTTCTTTCTCTTGATTTCTTACATAGATCTGATCACAGACAGTCTTGGTTGGACGTTGCTGTTAACATCCCTGAGGCAACTTTGTTACTGCTGGTTGGTACTTGAGAGTCAAATGAGAATAGTCTGATTACACTATTTGATTAGTCCCATTCTATTTGCAATCCAACATGATATTCACTCTTGATATCATTAACTCTTCACATTTAAATTTTAATCTTCATTTATAAGCTATCTGTTGTCCTTAACTCTACAGGTCAAAAAATAAATTTGATTTTCTCTGTCCTCTTGAGGAAATTTGAATACAGGAAGTAATGAACCAAAATAGATCTTACTACAGTATGGACATTCAAAAGTTTTACTTATTTCAAACTATTCAGAAAAAGGTAGGTGTTAATTCTATTTCATTCATATTGTTTTTACAATAAATATTATTAACTTTCTACTATTTACAAAGCATTGTGTTAGGTGCTGAGGAAGATCAAACATCAACAAGACACAATTGTCTCTATCTTCATAGAACTTAGAAGTAAGGTAAATTCACAAGTTGTGATGGTCCTGATAGTAAATGTTAATTTTTTTTTTTAAAGTAGAACTTAAAAGCTACATATCAGAGGGTAGATTATTTGCAAGATGAGTCAGTGACAGTTTTGTGGACATCTGAACTAGTTCTTAAGGAGTTGTAGAATACTGAGCGTAGAGAAGGCAAGTGTGGAGGGGAGGAGGCAGTACTATCTGGAGCATATTCTGGAATGGAATAAATTCAGAGGATGTCTATAAAGACAACACAGGGCATCATCAACGATAAAGGTGACAAAAGGCAAATTTTTGTCCCAGATTATAGAAATTTAAAAATAATATGCAAGAGTTTAGAATTTACCCTGTGGTCCTTAAGGTTGTGACAAAGGAATGAGACAATGGCAGTTTTGTTTTAAGAAGATTGATCTGATGACGGGTGTGTACAAAAAAGATTAAGGAAAGTCTGAAAATCGGATTCGTGAGATACTGACAGGAGAGAAACTGTGTGGGTCAAGCAGAGGGAGAAATCAAAGATGACTCTGAAGTTGAGAGCCTGGTTAACTGGGTGGATGGTGACTCTACATATGGCATAAAGGAAGTCAGAAAAAGCAGCTGGTTTGGGGAAAGTCTTTACTACAAACTTGAGTTAAAAATGCCGGTAGGATGTACTGGGGGAAATGCAGAGCAGGCAAATGCAAAAATGGAGCTGGGGCTCAAAAGAGGGCTGCGTGCTAGTGTTAAAGATGTGGAAAATGGTTGAAGCCACAGAGGGGGTGACTGAAATCATCAAGTGCAAGAGTATGGTGATAGAAACGTAGAGAGCTAATAATTATTCGTGACTAGCACTACCCAAATTCCTTCATTTACACTAAATGAAAACACTAAGACTGATGCAGCTCCCGGAACCTCTGTAAGACAGAACGGTCAACAACGTCAAATGTTACAGAAAGAGCTAGATCTGGGGATTTCTGTTTGCATTTGTGATTAAAGTCACGATTGAGAGAATCTAGATAAGTAGTCTTTTCATTTCCTCAGGTCAAGCGTAGATTTGGCGGTTAGCTAGGTCATCTGACAGAGTCAGAAATCAAATGGGATAACTCCTAACTCACCAAATCCACCTGGAGTCTAAACCATTCCTTTGGATTTTCTAGACTTGACCACATTGTTTTTTCTAACTCCTTGTTTTCTGCCTAAACTCTAAGCTCCTTAAGGGTAGGACTTTGGTCTTGCAAGTGCTTGGCCCTTAAAGGAAGCTTAACACATTTTGGTTAAATATAATAGTTGAGTGAAAATCGGCCTCAACTGTGTATAGATCCTCAACCATTTGCAGGAGTGATTAGGAACAAAAGAGAACCAAGGATTCAACATAACGTGTGTTCCGGGCCCAGCAGGATGCTGAAAAGCAGAGAGCTAGCGATGATAAAGATGATTTAGAGGCCCTCGGATTTAACAGTGAGTCACTCTTCCCATAGCTACCAGAAAGACATGCTTCAAGGATTAACTAACTATTATTCTCAATTTACAAATGAGTTTATAGAAGCAGACAGGTTAAGTCACTTCTAGAAGATCATAATGTGTCAGCAGGAGATCAAAGCCTGGAGGAACTGGTTTACCACCAAGAGCTCCAAGTCTGTAACCTAATAGAGAGGTTCCAAACTTCCTTAAAACTTCACTTCTCAGATGATGAATCACTAAGCTTTTCCCTGAGGTTAGTTTCACATGAGCAACTTGGGAAAGATGCACTTTTAAGTGACGGAGAATTACAAATGCTATTATCTTTTGAGAAATGGTAGGGGCCTTCTTTCTTAAAGTCGAAGCAGGAATTCTTCTTGATGGGAAGATAAAACATATCCTACCCCCAACTCTCCCCGGAAATAAACATTTACTGCGTAATGAACAAATATGGGACAAATATATTCACTTGTGTTTTATCCAGCACCTTTAAAATGATTAAGTGAATCGTTGCTTCCATTTGTAAGACGTTTATTAGCTACTGGTTTAAAAGGTTCATTTCTTGGATTACAACCAGGCATGAGCTGAGGCAAAGTTACCTTACAGCTTCTTTTGTGGCCTCCCTGTATTCTTGAAACAGGGCAGCAAGAGTTAACCCAGACTGTCTCCCGCTGATCAGTAATGAGCGAGAGCTGCAGCTGAATGTCAATAGCTCCTTGTGAACTTGGGTAACCCAGCTGAGCCCTCTGCTTGCCAGAGCTGGAGGAGGTAATCAGCTTGACCCATGTGACCTTCCTGAGGCTGTGCTCTGTCCTGCATCCAGAAACTTCTTTGCATATGACTCCTACATGCTGCTCAGTTGAACCCTTCTTAGGAGAACTGAACCTGAGTCAGCTTTGAGAGGAAACACAATATAAATTAGTCAATTCTGGTTACAGGTTGCACAATACAGTAGGTACTTTAAAAAAATTCATAGGGACATCCTGGAAACCTCAAAAAGATTTCCAGGAGCAGCTCTGACATCTGCCCTTCCAGCATTAGTCAAATAAATTGAAGCTTATATAACAGTTCTGTCCAGACTTTACATTTCTTTGTGGAGCTGTGTTTCATCAAATGCTTTCACCTTTCTCAGTCTGGTAAACTGATTTACTTTCGTTTTATTGTTTACTTGTCACTACTCTCATTGCATAGTCCCAAGGATGCCATACAAGCAAACTTTTCATTATAGATTGGGTATATTTCATAAGATTTTCATTGAATTTCTAAACAGCTTTTCCTCCTTATTCTGTTCAATAAATAAAACTTGAACAATATCGTAAACTCCTGTCTATCTGGGTCTAAATATATCTTATTAAAGAATGTTATTATTCTAAACTGAGAGAGTGGATGCTAATTCTGCTGTTAAACTGCATAAATTACATAACCATTACAGAAGAGAACGACAGCACTTCCTATAAAAGTAGGAAAGAGTGATTCAAATAATAAAGATTAACCTATCATAGACTCTGGAAATCCATAAGTAAGTCCCATGACAAATATAGAGTTTGTATTCCCAAGAAAATGGGGCTTAAATGTAACAAAAATACTCAATTGGCTTAAGCTCATAATGGCGTTCAAGTACTCAAATCAAAGGCACGTTATTCCATGAAGAGCTAGAAGCTTCGTTCTTACCCTAAAGCAAATTTACCACCAAAGTATGTTTATTATGCATGTTCGTCTTCAGGACTCCGGAACCCTTGGTCACGACTAATGGATTTTGCCTGAACAAAAAATTTGTATACGGTAATTTTCTTTAGTTTTTAATAACAATAATTTTTAAAATCCTTTTTAAATAATTGCTCCAGAAAAGATGAATTCTTTATCAAATGCTGTTGACCACTATCATTAATTTGCAGGATAAAGACAAAGAAGTTGCAGCTTCAGGGTGGGGTAAGGAAAGAAGCGAAGTTGGAAATCAAAACCTGTGGTCAACTACTATAAACAGCATGTAGGCTTCTTCGGACAAGCACATATGGTTAGACTAGTGGGAAAAAAAGCCTGCTAACAATTCTATATTAAGCTGAACATTATCCTCGCAACTTGGTCCTAAGAGAAACAACACAATTATGAACTCTAAGATGAGCTAAGGCAACAGATGGTAAAGATTACTGGAGGGAAATGACACCTATACATTTGACCACAACTGTCAAACACACACACACACACACAAGGAAAGACTACATAACAACACACTTTACCCAGACTTGCCCGTTTCTGGCTCAAGCATCTTGTAACTGACAGCTTGAACATCTCTGAACAAATATCTTAAGGAGTCCAATTCCCAAAGGAGGGTGATTTTTCAAAACACGTGCCGCGTGCCCTAGTAAATCATGCATCCAGAGTGGGCTCTGGCAACCACATGAAACTAACAAAATATATTTCCCGTGCTGATTTTTAAAAGCCCGTGGAGATCTGATCACATGATAACTAGTTATTTTAGCAAGGTCTAAATTTGTATGTAGAGTTGGCCTTTAGAAAGTGTCACATGTTTGTTTTGCCCCTGGAACACTCCTTTTTACAAAGATTCATAAAATTATTTTCTGTGAAAGTAAAGAGAGCAAATCGGCTTTATCTGATCAGATCGCATTATCACAGCGGAGAAGAACTTCACTGCTTTATTTGGAGCGTCTATTTTTTTTGCTCCTCTGTTTGGCCCCGCCAGCACCACCACCCACACTTCCCTGAAGGGAAAAGAGCTTTGTCAAAAGACTTTCTGGTAAACCCAAAGCGCTTTGTGGATAGTAACAGCGCGCATGGCACCAGAATGAGGCTGAGTTAAGCAGGGTTCTCCACAACGGGCTCCTACTGGCTCTGCTCAATCAAATACCTAATGCCTGAAATGAATGAGGAGGCTTCAGAAATTGCTCTCGTGACTAGGGTAAGCTAAACAAATACACCTAAGCTTTGCCTTACTCCATATTTCTACAGTCAAAATATAATTTGCACAGATTAGCTGCCAAAATATACTTTTTGGGGCTACCCTCCCTGAGGTCATGAAATGACCATTGTGCTGCGCTCTACCGTGAAGACTCATAACTCTGCTATCCCACAGGCACTGTGAAGGGCCTTATTTGAGGGAGAGCAGACTGTGATAAATAAAGGGAAAGAAGGACAATTAAGACACAGTGCCCCATCTGGAAGTGTTTCCATGCCTTTAGAGAAAGAACAAGACAAGTAACAGAAAGTAACAATTATATAGATATAATTGTACAAACACCATAACAGAGCCGTGAATCAAGTGCTCTGGGTACCCAAAGATGGGAGAAATTGGTTCTATCTGAGCCACTAAGCAAAGGCTTCCCAGCGGAAGTGACATTGAGGCCTTCAAGGGTTGTATCAAATAGGATACTGGAGACATTCCATGCCACTTGAGGACACACACACCAGTGTGTAGCCCATGCTGAAGGTGCTCAGGCTTATCCTAGGTAAAGTGGAAGAACAAAAAAGGCTGTAAGTTTAGGTAACCAATTTTTTTAATGCTTTTTTTTTTTGGTGAGGAAGAATGGCGCTAAACTAACATTTGTTGCCAATCTTTCTCTTTTTTTTCCCTTCCCAAAGCCCCAGTACATAGTTGCATATCCTACCTGTAGATCATTCTATTCCTTCTATGTGGGATGCCACCACAGCATGACTTGATGAGCGGTGTGTAAGTCCGCACCCAGGATCCAAACCAGTGAGCCCCAGGCCACCAAAGCGAAGTGCACATGCTGAACCACTCGGCCACAGGGCTGGCCCCCCTAGGCAATCAGTTTTTAAATGTGTTTATTATGAAAGATTCCAAACATTTACAAAAGGAGAGAGAATGATAAAATGATCTTTCAAATGCCCATCACCTACATTTAAAGATTGTCAAGGGGCTGGCCCTGTGGCCAAGTGGTTAAGTTTGCACACTCCACTTCAGGGGCCTGAGGTTCCCTAGTTTGGATCCTATACAGACCTATACGCTGCTCATCAGGCCATGCTGTGGTGGCAACCCACACAGAAGAACTAGAATGACCTACAACTAGGATATACAACTATATACTGGGACTTTGGGGAGAAAAAAAAAAAAAGAGGAAGATCAGCAACAAACATTAGCTCAGGGCCAATCTTCCTCACCAAAAAAAAAAACCAGTTCCACTTTGAAAGCAAAAGATTATCAAGTTTGGCACATTTGTTTCATCTACTTTCTTTTCTTTTTTTCCTGAGTTTTTTAAAAGTATATCCCAGACATGTATCAGTTCAACTCTTCTGACTTCAATATGTGTCTCTTAGAAATGGGCATTGTCCTAAATAATCACAATGCCATTATCACAAACAAAATCAGTCATAATTCTTAAATGTCATCTAATAGCAGGTCATATTAAATTTCTCCATTTTTCTCAAAACTGCCTTTTTACATGGTTAGTTTATTAAATTGGTGACAGATTTTTTTTTTTCCAAAGCCCAAATGCCATCCCATGGAGTTGGGCAGCATCTCATAGGCAGTGGGAGTTCCTGGAGGGCCCCGACTATTTCTAAGTCCTCGTTGAATAGCCTTGTACCTAGCACAGTGCTCAGCCCAGAATTAACACTAAATAGAAGTTTGCTGAATTGCACTGATCTGAATTAAACAGCACTGGTGAGTAGGGTGGCCTCTCTTCAGTACTCGGTTTTAAGATAACCCCAGTGGCTGTGGGTGGACATTGGAAAGCCTGGCCTAAGGAAGAGTCTGTATGCTCAAGGAGCTTGCATTATACAAGAGCTGTCAAAAGGACGCAAACCATAAACTGGAACTGTGGAGAACAGAAATCCTCAGCTTGTGGATTTACTGAAATGACTAGCCTTTGAGCCTTCTGGAATATGGAAAGGGGCCATACTTACCCTTGTATATCTGCATTGACTAATATCTGAATAGACTAATAGCAAAGACGGATTTTTCTCAACCAGGTTAAAATGCCTCCTCTGATGATTAAAGAATTGTTTTTAAAATATTTACTTCAACAATGCTCTGGGCAAGTTATTCTTGGAAGAGCATGTGTATTCTCAGTGCCTAAGAAAAGAAACCACTAGAGGAGAGACAATTCTATCCAGGGAGAATGGTACTCATAACCTTGCAAAGTTTCTTATCTTTTTGAGCTGCACTTATACATTTCTTATCTCATTGCTTTTCTTTGTTATTCACAACAACTGGTGAAACGTATAGGACAGATCTTATCTACATTTAACGGGTAAGGAAACTGAGGCCCAGAGTAAGTAACTATCGTAGTCAAGGTCTTAAAGCTGGTTGTTGGTGGAGGCAAGATTTAAGGCCATCTCTGGATACCAAGAACAGCACAGGTGGTTTTAGATTTCTACTATTTTCTTGATTTCCATTTTCCGTTCTTAGGATTGTCTTGGTCCCATTTGTCCTGTGGCACCAAATTTCCTGTGTAGAAGAAGCTGGAAGGCAATGAAGGCTCCCAGTCTTCGCGGGTGGGCTGAGTAAATAAACTTCGAGCAGTTTGAAGCATCCTTGAGAGCTGACAACCTCCTCTTCATATTATTTTTATAGATTCTTCAGGCTCCATTATTATTTTTGAAGCTTTCTTCCAAGAAATAAACAGAATTATATTTTCCCCATAGAGTAGACGTCTGCTAGTGACTGATGATCTAAAGAGATTTGAACTATTTATTATGTAATTGATATATATATTTTTTATCAAAGACCATTTTAAAAGTGTTTTGTGTTCAATTTTTTCATAGTATGCATAATATGTGTATTGTATGAACAGAGAATCAGACATTAATACTGCAATGAATTTTGACATTATATTTTAGTACAAAAGTCTTTATAATCTCGGATTATAGTGTAAAAATAAAATGCATAGAGTAACAATTAGTTCTGGTTCAATTACTCCACAGCAAATTATCTTCAGTCAATTATTATGAATAAATGTATATGGTTCTTGCATTATTAATATATGAGTGATAACTTCTTCTTTTTTTTAAAGACTGGCACCTGAGCTAACATCTGTTGTCAATCTTCTTTTTTTTCCTTCTTCTGTTTCTCCCCAAAGCCCCCCAGCAATTGTTGCATATTCTTGTTGTACGTCCTTCTGGTTGTGCCATGTGGGATGCTGCCTCAGCATGGCCTGATAAGCGGTGCCATGTCCGTGCCCAGGATCTGAACCAGCACACCTCTGGGCTGCTGAAGTGGAGCGCGTCAACTTAATCACTCGGCCATGGGGCCGGCCCCATGAGTTATAACTTCTGCACTTAGCTTTCTATTATTGTTCCCTGTACGACATCTATTTTGTTCAGCTTTTCATCTTATTTCCAGTGCTACCTGAGTTTCCGTTTTTTTTTCTTTTCCCTTGAACTATCCTATTATAAAAGATTTTCTTAATTTTTGAAAATGGGATTGTTTTGTACAAGTGCCCTCAGAAAAGACTGTATAATAGTCAAGCGCTGTAATTTCTGAAACCCAATGAAATTGGTGCAAGCTATGAATGAAGATTATTTTGGATTTTCTTTTATCTAAAAGCCCCAGAAATTTAATTGTAGGATCGATTGTCTCCACTTGGGAGCCACATCTGCCTGTTGGAGCTATATTTGTTTCCAAAATCTCAATTGCAGAAGCTTCTGATTGAGATCGTGCTCTGTCCTTCCGCACAGTGACTTCTGAGGACAGTCCACTGAGATGGGTGTTAATTTCTAGCCTTCTTTATTTCCTACAAGTGGAATCAGATTGAGAATGTTCAACTAGATTTTTTTCTCTTAAGTCAACTGTCAACACTTCGATCGTTCTTGGAAACGAAGGAAATTCATCCCCCAAGATCAGGGAATCGTGTAGATTTACAAGGCTAAAGTTTTGTTCTCCATTTTGTTACAGTTTTTGTTAAGGATTAGTACCAGGGAAGATGTCATTGACACTAAAAATATTTTAAGGAAGAGGAAGAAGGAGTGCTATTAAACTTTTTGGAGATATAATATTTCAAAACAAAAGATGGTATTTGGGAGGGATGCTGAGAACCTCGCAGCGACAGGGTCTTCTCTCGTTTTGTATTCACCACAGCCTTGTATAAAGTAGGTGTTCAATAAAGGCTTGTTGCCTGAATGAACGCATGGGCCCAGGTTTATTTGAAAGAAAATTTACATTCATATGCTATGGCGTCTCCCGGAAGCTCTTCATTTCAACCTTCACCCCCTCCAGAGGAAGCCAGGGTGATCTTTCTAACATGCGGATTTGGTCCTGTCATTCTTATAGCTAATCACTTTCACTGGCTCCCATTTGCCCACAGGATTCAGTCCAAATTCCACAGCATGACGTGGAAGCCCTTGCCCCAGCCTCAGCCTCCAGCTTCATCTCTTCCTCCTGCTGCTCTACCCACCTCCCCTCCAAATAAACTGGATGCATCAACCTGCATCCTCTTTCCATGCTTTTGTGTAGGCTGTTGCCAGCTTCCAGGATCTTCAAGTACCTGACTAGTTACCACCTGTCTTTTAGTATCAGTTCGAAGCTCACCTTCTCTGAGCCATTCTCCCTTATAAACCTTCTTCTTGTGGCCTGGTTGTCTCTATGTCTTGCGAGGGCTCTCAATACCTTCTGGTATAGGTAAATGGAGTTTCCTATTCTCTGTCTCCCTGGACTGCTCTCTGAAGACCCTAAGTCTTTTTCACTTTTTTTTTTTAAAGCCAGCCTTTTTTTGGCATGCTTTTTTTTTTTTTTTTTTGCTGAGGAAGATTGACCTTGAGCTAACATCTGTTGCCAATCTTCCTTTTTTTTTTTGCCCCCCAAAACCCCAGTACATAGTTGTATATCCTACTTGTAGGTCATTCTAGTTCTCCTATGTGGGATGCTGCCACAGCATGGCTAGATGAGCAG
Organism: Equus quagga; assembly: GCF_021613505.1. Lineage (NCBI taxonomy): Eukaryota > Metazoa > Chordata > Mammalia > Perissodactyla > Equidae > Equus > Equus quagga. The sequence continues at coordinate 13,738,181 of NC_060287.1, read as the reverse complement.
TGTGTAGGTCCACACCCAGGATCCAAACCTGCAAACCTTAGGCCGCTGAAGTGGAGCATGCAAACTCAACCACCACACCACTGGGCTGGCCCCCTCTTTTTCACCTTTAGGTCCAAGATACTCAGTATCACTATGTCAAGTACATAGTAGGTAGTCAAACGTTTTGGAGAAAAAAAAAGTTGGTGGGAAGAAAAAGAGAGAATGGCAGGAAGGAAGAAAAGAGAGGAAAAACACTTACTCTTGGTTCAGACCATTTTTCTAGGCTCTGTAAGCCAGAAATGAGCTCTAAATAGAAAACAATGTTCGATGTTTAAATAAAATCTACTAAACTTGGAATATACATTTTAAAGAACAAGCTTTTATATTTTATAACTTGTTCAGAAGGCTTCCTAGCAGTAAGTGATACAATTCCTCTTGAATGATGACATGATTTAAAAAACAAAAGCAATAATTTTCTTATTAAAGCCTGCACTTTGAAATCAAAGAAAGCATAATTATTTCCAAGTTTATTTGACTCCCACATAGAGATGAAAACCCAATTCAGAAATAACGAAATTCTCACTCTATAATATTTTGTTTAAATACCAAGTACAAAGTTCATTATTTTGCAGTTTTTGATGTGTTTTGGGGTCATGAGCTCAGTCTATCTTACTTCCTCTTTACCACGGGCTGGAGCCTCTTAACTATTTATGGATTTCACTGATCAGCAAGCTCGGCTGAACTGAACCGCTCCAAGAAGCGCCAGATTTTAATAGAAGTGGGGCTTCCTCTCAACAGGGTTGCATTTAAAGAGAAAGTAAGATATGTTTGAATATCTCTCTTTATAATATGTAAATATGGTATCATTTTGAGAAAAACACAGACAACTAGGCATGCCAGTTTATGAATATAACACTGCAATATTAAATTTCTAAGGGAAAAAAGAAATCGGTACTGGGGATGGAGAGAAAGGACGTGCAAAACCAGGAAACTAACAAAGACTGTCCATTTGCTCTTCACACACACTCCCACCCCTTTCCAAACTGCCTAGATTATCAGGGGCCTCCACAAAACAAACACACGCAAACACACCATGCAGGGCAGAGAAGATTGGTGTTTGACTCTGAATGTGCAAATGAAAACAGAATTCTTTGTACTGACTGCTCATAGATGACAATCTGGCTTTCATTTAGTTATAGTAATGCCCTTCACCCCTTTGCAACCTTTCCACTTATAACCTTGAGCCTCCCAGGCAGGAAATCTGCCAGTCTCTCTGCTCAAGAAACCCGGTCCACAGCCACTGAGTCCAAGGCCATTCAGTACAGAACAGCGAGTCTGAGGCAACCTGGGAAGCCAGGCCGTGGAGTCCCAGTTGGTCAGACCACTAGACCACATTGCACCATTGGAGCAAAGATAAACACGAGGGTTGATCCAGGGCAGCCTCTGTTGTTTACGAATGTGTTTGCAGCCTTTCCAAAGCCCGGTTGTCCTAATTTCTTTTTCCTGTTTGCAACTCATAAGCATTTCTGTCTTCCTTTCCCCTTACCTAACCTATTTCCATGACCATTTTCATTCTTTTGCTTCAAATGAGCAACTGACGAATAAAATAGAATAAGATGACGTGCTCTGGGTTGTCTAGAAGCACGTTTATATCAGGGTTTTGGTGCAGATCTTGCTATAGATAATATTAAGGCAGTGCATCAGCACCAAAGAATATTTTACAAAAAAATAAAAGGTGCTTTGAGCACAAAACGACTTCTGACCCTCTCCACACGTTTTGAGTCAACGCATCTTAAGGCAATATAGAAGTGATGGAACTCAGACAATTAATAGATTATGCTCCTTTCAACCCAAATGCTATGATGAATTTGCCCAAACTTACAATGTTGTAAATGAAACCTTGTGTTTGCAAAGTGTTTATTTAAGTACACAGGGTGTGTCAAGAATCACGTAAGATAGACCCCTGTCAATTTGCAGCTTTAAAAACATGAGCAATTAGGTAAAACTGAAAAGCGTAGAAATGAAGTAGGAAAAACAAATTGAACACTCATGATTGCTAACCCTTGAGGCAGAGAGAGGAGGCTCGTTGTCGAGAAGGTCAAGGAGGTACACCAACTGTTCTTGAACTTCGAAAGTGAACCTTAAGCATCAGGGAAGGTATTAAGTTTAGAGACATTGGCTTTATTTGTAGCTAATTTCATTTAACTTTATTCCCTACTATAGGAATTACAGGTTTATCCTAACACTATAATTAAGAGCTGTGGTCAGGTCAATATTTGGCTCACAGATGTAATAAATATACAATATTTCTATCAGAAATCAAAAACCTTCTTGTAGAAGCAAAATTGTTTTTTCTAGTCTGTAAATTTTATAGCATTTTTCTCTTTAACTTTCTCTTCATTTCTAAAGTCTGTTTCTCTTGGACTCAAATTCTGTGTCTCCAGACTTGAACCCAGCAGTGAGTGAGGAGGGCTTCTCAGTCATCATGACATCCCCCTGGTCACCATTCTAATCTGGCCCTATGGGCAATAGAGCCAGATCCCTGGGTCCTCACTCTTGTGTGTCTGAGGTCTATGGCTAGCGGCTTCAGCCTGGGCTGAGTGGCAGCAGACAGCCCCAGTGACCTCTTGTGAGTAACCTGGCCGTGAGCCCTGACCCATGGATGGGGCTGGAGCCTTGCACTCATACCCATTGCCTAATCCTTCTGACTCGAGTGGAACCTAAAATGAGTAGGAGTGGGATGACTCTTACCTCAAAAAGTGGTGTGAAAGAGGGAAAATGGCCAAATAGCCCTGGGATGGTGAAGGTTCCTGGCTTCGATGTCTTCCCTCTTGAGAAAGTCAGGACACTTCAGCTCTGTACATGGTTAATAAGAGGACAGGATCTTTGGAAGTGGGAAATAATAGCCAGCCTGTTAGTTTATTGGAGAGAAAATAATTTAATTGGGAGCTAAACCAGCCTGGATAGGAGAGGAAAGGGGCTCTCCAAGGAGCCCTAGGAATGGGAAGAAGAATGAAATCCCGCAGTTTGTTTTTAAGGGATTTTGGGAAGCCAGGGCTCCCTGTGAAAGCATTTATCAAATCGCCTACCTCCATTATAGTGGGCCGCTCTCTCAAGGGACTGGGAAAAGAGAGGAGAGCAGTCTGTTGGCTTACTGAAGCACATGAGGGCTTTTTCCCCTGATTCCCTAGAATATTTTCTAAATATTTAGGTCTTAGATCATTATATTTTCTCCTGAAGGGAAGTCCCAACAATTGCACATCAAAGAAATCTCATGAAACCTTGTGAAAGGGGGCTAATGTAGAATGTTCTTTTGTGTCCTGGTGTCCTTGATACTTAGAAGCGAGGTAACTACACAATCATGAGCAGAAGGTCCTTCAACCAAATTATCCTGTCACGGCCTTCCGGAATGGACACACCTGAAGAACTGGTTAAGAGAGCTCTGAGTTTTCAGTAGGCATGAAGAAAAACAGAGGGGCGACACCATTTGCCTAGCAGCATTCTTCCGGGACTCACTTCCTGGTGGATCCCAACAGTCCTTGATCAAATTCTCTGATGTAGGGACCCAGCCCAATTGTTTGATTTCTCATAATGCCTGGAGGAAGCTGGTGCTACACCAAAAGAAAGAGAAAATTCACCCATTCATCCCCCTGAATCAAAAGGCTAAGAAAAGAGGAAGCCTTTACAAGTTAACAATGTGCCCCCCTTCCCTCCTCCCTTCTCCTTCTACTTTTGACTTCTTTGGTAGGAGGGCTGGATCTCAGCTCCATTCCCAAATAAAGACTGAATTGGAGGATTGGTACTTTTTCATTTCCTTCACAGAATCTAAGGGCCTAAAGAGTCCTTAGAGACTGATTAACTGCTTGATTCATTCATTCATTTGTTCATTCATCCATTTAGCAGGCATTTGTTATAAGGCATGCTTTGCAATAGACACCACAAAAAGACTGAGAATACAAAGACAAAAGGATATGAGTTTTTGCCCTGGAGAAGGTCATGGTCCAGTGGTGGAGAAAGACATGGAAACGAATGTTTTGGGTATGAATCGTAACTCACAAACTGAGGTGTGTGTGCAAGAAATGTCATTTGTCATTATTTTCTTTAAAGGAGATTAAGTACTACTCTGAGCTCTCATTCTGCAGGGCATCTGGGCAGTTCAATCTCAGTCATTATTGAGGGTCCCTTCCTGCTTTCCTCCTGTGCCATGCAAAAGTTCTGTGGTTTTTATAGCTCAGAGCATGTAAGGAGACCCCTGGCAATCTTGGGTCCACATAGGGTACCAGTGGTCCAAGTCTGGTGGTTACTTGAGGTCTGGAAGCCCTACTACTTCCATGATACACATGGGCTACTGGATCCTTGAGGAACTGGGAGGCTGATGCCTAAAACCAGCATCCTAGTTGTGTGGGTAGCCATCCCCCTGCTGTGATCCTGTCACTTTCAGGGCTCTGCCTAGGAGTGTGATCTGCCTGGGTCCTACTGCCCCCAGAACCCACCCACCTCCACTCTCTTCTTTGCCTGTGAGGATAATCTCCTCTTACTTCTTCTTCTGTATTTCCTCCACCCCTAACCCAGAAGAATCTGCTCCAGGAGATACATTCCAGGAGCAAATACAAATTAATATCTTGGTGAGTATTCTGACCCTCAACCCCAAGAGTGAGTGTCTCTCAACTGTTCTGCCTGAGTGACTCACAAACCTCTCACCCTACCCCGAGCCCAGTGTCAGAACATGGGCTTGAGTAAGCGCTGTGGGAAAGAAGTAGCTACCTTGGGGAATTTGGGACTCAGAGACTTGATGCTTCCTCCGGGTCACGAGGGGTGGGGAGAGGTTCATAATGTGCATAGGGCATGGGGGAAGGGCATCTGGAGTCAAACGTGCAGAATGTAGGAAACAGAGAAGGATGAAAGAGTCTATGTGTTCCAGGAAATGTGAAAATCCTTCCATGATGTGTGTGTGTGATGGGGGTGATGACAAGAGATGCGGCTAGAAAGGGGATGGCACTAAATTCTGAAGGGAATTAACCGTAAATTTGGGGGGTTTCCAAGGTGAATTTCTAGGGTAAACAGTTTAAGGTCGTTGCCTACACTGTAGCAGCGAGGGAAATCCGTGGACTTCGAAGTCTGTTGGATGTATCTCGAACTCTCAGCTCCACCATTTTCTTGCCATGTGACCCTAGGCAAGTTACTTAACCTCTCTGTGCCTCAGTTTCTATGATCTGTAAAATGGGTGTAGATAATGGTAGCACCTATTTTAGAGGCTTTTGGTTAGAATTGAATAAGACAACATGTGTAAAGCATCTGCACAGCCTGGGACACATAATTAGTGTTAAATAAATGTTAGTCAATGGTATTTTTCTTTTAAAGTTATTTTCATGTCATTACACTCACAGCAACCCAGAAAGGCAGGCCCAGCATGTACTGCTGTACCATTCTGCAGCTGTAGAGGCAGCCAGGAATCAAAACCTAAAGTGCTCAGTTGACTAAACATACCGACAGATGTAAGACTTGATGTAACATTGTGGATGATAAGAGCTCCAAAGGTCAAAAGAAGCGAACATCAGGAGCAGCAGGGGGGCTGAGCTTTGATGATTTCACCAAGTGTAAAGGCAGTGTCTGGCACCCAGACACTACCCAAGTCATTTTGTTTTGAGATTCTCCAAGAGAACATGATAAAAATAAAAATAAGCAATCAAACGAGAGAAAGTGGCGTGTTCGTTTCCAAGATTCTTTGTAACAAAGTACCACAAACCAAGTGGTTTAAAAACAACAGAAATTTATTCTCTCACAGTTCTGGAAGACAGAAGTCCAAAATCAAGTTGTTAGGAGGGCCAGACTTCCTCTGAGACTCCGGGTAGAATCCTTCCTCGCCTCTTCCTGGCTTCTGGCAGGAGCCATCAATCCTTGGGATTTCTTGGATTATCTCTGTTGTGACATGGTGTTCTCCCCATGTGTCTATCTCAGTGTCTCTTCTCTTCTCCTTATAAGGACACCAACTATATTGGATTAAAGGCACATCTACAATATGACCTCACCTTAACCTACATCTTAATCATGTCTGCAAGTACTCTGTTTCCAAATAAGGTCACATTTACAGAACCCAGGGGTTAGGACTTCAACACATCTTTCAGGGGAACACAATTCAACCTAAAAGTGGTCTTACAGAAAGAGCACGGGGCTTGTAGCAGTGGTTGGGGTAAAGTCACCTCTCGGGAGTCAGATGTGTTATTTGCAAAATCAGGAGTGGCTCTAAAATGCTATGGTTATCCAAGCTTCTCTGGATTCTAAAAATGAAATACATGTAGAGTCAAAAACTGAAGTAACTAATTGAAACCGTGTGTTCAAATCAAAACTGCAGTTTGAGGAACCAGGGGTTACATAACTAACAACCTAAGCCCTTACTGACCCCAGCGACATTAGGAAGCAGTGCTTATGAAAGACTGCGCTCGGTCTGAACAATTTCTTCAGTTGGGCAGAGGATAGACCTGCTTGTGTAACTGGCATTTCCCATCGCTCCCTTAAAATGTGCTTTGATAAATATATTTGGAAGAAATAACATGAAGTATATGAAAATGAAAAGTTTAGTCTACTCTCTAAATCTGATCTTCTTATATAATGGTTTGAGATTTGAGTACTAAAACAAAACTATTATTATAAATCCCCCTGCTTAGGTTAATTGTTAAAACCAAGATCACCACTGAAGACCTTCCATTTACCATCTACGCTTGCCCTCCCATCTCCCTTAACGCTCATCCTTGGCTCCAATAATATACATTTTTGTGGTTTTCTTTGTAAAAAAAACCTAATGCATGGGTCATGCTTGTGGTTTGATTCTGTCTTCAGAATATGTCACATTGTAAGGTAGTCTTGCCTGTTGATATCCAGCCAACCATTCCTGTATCATACTCTCTCATCTTTACATGTTTTATGTATGATTTGATTGCATATGTAAATGAGGGACACCTGCTAGGATTCCATCTTGGGTTGGCCCAACGCAACCCAAATGTTGATACTCTGTATCCCTGAGAAGGATACAAAAGTTTGGTAGGATCTTAAGAGATGGTTCAAATGGGAAGAGAATTCTGTTAGGGCGATGGTATGAGAAGATACTTGGAGGCTGAAGAACGTAGAGAATATTTGGAGAAAATTGACTTATTTCATTAATGATCAAGTCCCAGATGAGCCTGAAAAAGTCATGTTGGGCCCAAATTATGGAAGAGTTTTGCCTCCAAGCTGAGAATTTTTGAATTTATTCTGTAGGTAGCGAGGGGGTGCTGAAAGTTTTCGGGAAGGTAGTTCACATCTGAGTATGTTTTAGGTGGCTGTCCCTTTAACACCACAGAAGGTGGGCTGGTGAGGAAGAATCTGTGTTTGCAGAGATCATCTGTGAAGCTCTTACAAACGTCAGAGCAAGGGGTACTGCCAGCCTCCCCCAGGTAGTGATGTTGGGAAAGAAGTAGAAGGCACAGATATAAGAGACTCTGCAGACCCGGAACCAATTGGTCAGGTGCATGAAAACGAGATTCTAGTCCTAGCAAATGGAGGAATGATGTGGTCCCATGAATGTGTGAGAAGGATTGTGTTCTATTTTGGATGTGTTGAGTTTGAGGTGACTTCAGGACAACCCAGTGAAGATGTTCCCCGGGAAGCATGAGGTCACTATCTCTGCTCTGGCATGTTTATAAAGAAGGCTCCCAAGGGCACAGACTGCAACTCTGTCCTTTGCTGAATTCAGATGTCCTGCCCTGTGTTTACTGAACACACTGTGGTTACTCAGTAAATCCTAGTTAAGATCTTCACACAGCCCTTTTCATCGAACACTCAACAAAGTCATTAGCAGCTCTACCAATCTATCCAGCCTTAGATGCAGAAACTTGTACTATCATTCTAACATTTTTAATGTAGCAACTTTTCACCAGGACATTCTTCTAAAATCAGCTTTTTACTGAGCAGTGGAAACTGATACAGGAATAGTCTGAAGTCACATATTCCATATATCTAAGAAATAGGAGTAGATTTCAGGAGCCTGAACTCCCGGATGCCTATTTTCATCAGGCTACTTATTTTTCTTCTTTGCCAGTTGATGTATTAACATTATACATTACAGAAGTTTCAAGGACCCCATCTGAGAAGAATGACCGGAAAAAGTCTTTTTTATCCATAAAATGGGGGGGGAAAGAGAAGAATTGGTTAGATGCCAAAAGCAATCATGTGTTTTAGATATGCCCTTGGTTGGTATGCTCATAAACATAATTCACAGGGGGAAAGTTGACATGGAGCCACTTTGTGTCCTTACAAGTAGAGCCTTCTGCTTCAGTTGAGACAAAAATATGAATAGGGCAGAGGTAAAGAAACAATATGACATGCTGACATGTGGCTAGGCGGTGCCAAACCACTTTATCTCGTCCCATTTGAAAAAGGAAGCTCACTTGCTTTTCTCTAGACCCAGGCAGGAGGGAATCAGGGAAGGCAGGACCGCTGGGTTCTAGTTGCGATTGTGCCCCTAACGAGAAGTTTTGCTACTAACCTTGGGTATATCACTTCCCCCTCTGCGTGGTGGCATTTTCAGCTATAATTTTCTCTCCTTCACACATCACCTTCTCTATTGATTCTCTACCCCTGCAGCCTTTCTTAAGCGATCAGACACATGATATATAAAATACCCATATCTTTTTGGATGATGTGTATTTCCTACTGAGAGAGGCTCCTCTTCTTGTTGCTAATAATGAAAATTACAAGTGTGGAGCCTGGCTCACTCGTGTCAAGATGATATGAGTAAACTGAAGGTCACTTTCAGCATACTTTTACCGTGCCTCCCAGGCACTGCTGATAAGAAAAAGACAAAAGGACAAAGACAAAATTAACTTTTAATTTCCCATCCAAGCTACAACTGACAGAAACAGAGAGGTGGGTAGAATCTCTTCTAACATACAATGGAGAATTATATATTAAATATCTTATCTGATTTAACTTATCAGAGATAACCAAGCATGTAACTATTTAAATCTAGATTTATAGGTAAGGTCCCTAGCTCTGAACACAAATAAATTTTAGTGACACATTTTCATGTCTGGTATCAGTCCGAAAATCTTTCCACCCTAAATTAGATGAATAAACAAACAAATCAAATACATTAATTTTCTCTTTGGAATAGTTTTCTTTCTGAGCAATCATTCAAATTATTTACATGCTGATATAAGACATTACTTAACATAATGAGTAACGATTTTCTCACCCTCCAAGACATCAGCCACCAACCCTTCTTCAGCAGTTATTTTTGCAATTCTATAGCATCACCAGGAATATTAGTAAAGAAGCTGACTTTTTTTGTGTATTAACTTACTTCATAAAATGTGATCAGGGGCCGGCCCGGTGGCCCAGCGGTTGAGTTTCCACATTCTGCTTCTCGGTGGCCCAGGGTTCACCAGTTCAGATCCCGGATGCGGACATGGCACCACTTGGCAAAAGCCATGCTGGGGTAGGCATCCCACGTATAAAGTAGAGGAAGATGGGCATGGATGTTAGCTCAGTGCCGGGCTTCCTCAGCAAAAAGAGGAGAATTGGCAGTAGTTAGCTCAGGGCTAATCTTCCTCAAAAAAAAAAAAATGGGATCAATAATTAGGGCTGGTAAAAAATTAGCTATGCAAGCCACCCAACATAATATGTGGATGAAATACATTAACTGTAGACAATAAATTAATTTTATAGAACACCCCACTCGTAAACGATCAATGAAAGTCAAACGACCAGCACTTTCAAACAACAGATTTCAAAACAATTTTTGAGTGTAAGCTTTTCTTATATAAACTTTTTATCTTTGTGTAGCACATCCTCATTCCGTCAATTTTATGATTGCAAGCAAGTCACACTCTTGACTTCCAAAAAGTCCAATTTAGCACTAAAGATTTAAAAACATGTATGGATTAAGTACTACTTTGTTGTTTTATAAATTTATTCTCTATTTTGTAAATGTACAAGTTACCCTATTGCAATTAAGTATAATCTGACTTCTATAACAATGATTGATTACTCAGAAGCCTATGTACTGTATAAAACATGTTTATCCCTGCTATAACTTTTTCAACTTGCAGGATTCCTCCTTAATAATGATAAACCGCTCAGGACAAATGTGCAATACAGGCTTTGATTTGACAAACTGCAACTGGCAAGAGAGTAGACGCCCCTCCAAATGACAGTACTTGAAAGCTATATAATCATTCTATTTTACCCTAAATCAATTACAGTTCAGGAATTCATAAAGAAATAACAACTCCAAAGGAAAGTAATAACCTTGAACTCTATAGCACGTATAGTATATATAGCATATATAATCTAAACATCCAGAGTTTCAGTCACCAAACTTCTCCTTTGCGTAGGGAACATTAAATGTTTCTTTAGAAGCCTTATGCTTAAACAGTAGAAATGGAGGTGATATTAAAAATGAATAGAGAAATAGAGGAGGAGTTAAAAGTATTTTCATTTAAATTTTAAACAGGGTATCTGGCTTTCTTAGGCATGCAAATTTTAAAAAGTACCATATAAAAATTTCATTAATGATAATAGTCCATTGTAGAAAATAACAGATAAGCAAAAAGAGTAAAGTAAGTGTCTTCCATAATTCCAAAAATACTGATATACATACACTCTGTTATAGGTTGAATTGGTGGCCCCTCCACAAATTCACATGAAGTCCTAACCCCCATTACCTCAGAATGTGCCCTTATTTGGAGATAGAGTCTTTACAGAGGTAATCAAGTTAAAATGAGGTCTTTAGGGTGGGCCCTAATCCAATATGGCTGGTCTTCTTACAAAAAGGGGAAATCTGGGCACAGAGACATGCATAGAGGGAAGACCACATGAAGAGACATAGGGAGAAGGCAGCCATCTACCAGGCAAGAAGAGAGGCCTGGAACAGACCCTTCCTTCACAGCCCTCAGAAGGAACAAATCTTATTGATGCCTTGATTTTGGACCTCTAACCTCCAGAACGGTGAGACGATGAATTTCTGCTCTTTAACCACCCAGGCTGTGGTACTCTGTTATGGCAACTCTAGCAAATTAATACACTCTCTATCTTTTTGCTAAGTGCATATCAAATAAGTATACATATATAGACACACACATATATGTATATATGTATATAAATGTGTATACTTTTTAATTGGTATCATAATTTAGATACTGTTTTATAACTTTTTCATTTTACATAAAGGAACATAACCCTACATCATAAGACATACTACAACTACTCCTAATAATAATGAAACAGTCAACATTGAATGAGCATTTATGAGGTACCAGGTACTGTTCTAAGCACTTTATTTCTGCTATTTTAATCCTTATGATTTCCAGAAGAACATCGTTTTTGATGGCTATATAATATTCCATTATATGGACATATCATAAGACTTTTGAAGTACACCTTATTACCAAATATTTAGGTTTATCCCCTTTTTTGGTTTAAATAAACATCTCTGCCATGAACATCTTTATATGATAGTCTAGGTGCATACATATTACCTTCTTGGGATGAGGATCTATGGGTTTATAAAACTTAAAGGTAATTTGGCAAAATATATATATGTTCATAATACATCATTTATTTTAAAATATATGTACATATGATATATGCATGTAAATGCACACATGTGTTTATGTATATCTATATATATGTAGCAGGGAGAAAGAAATTCCTTCTAGGACATTCATACCAATTTTACCCCCACTAGAAATAAATGAAAATACCTATTGTCTTTTACTCTCTTGTTTTTTAAAGCCCAATTTGTAGACAAACAATATCTTATTGTCTCAACTCGTGTCTTCAGCTCCTAAAAACTTGAACTTTGAAAATCTATGCTTTAGTTTTTCCTATTTTATTTTTTATGAATGTCTCGTTTCTTGGTTTACTTTCAATTTGAGGTCCTAGTGAAAGCCTTTCTTCTCTGGATTATTTTTATGATTTTCCAGCATCCCAGTGTCTCCTCTAGCTTAAGAATTAACACCAGCTGCTCCTTGCTGGATCACCTCCAACCCACAGTGCCTCTTATCCATCCTAGGGTCATATGTCTGACAATCTCAATCAAACAGAACGCAAATGCTAACCAAGAAGAAAGAGCTGGGGGTCTCCAAGAATGAAGGAAAATTCAGTCATGAAGTTCACGCAGATTGCTCCATAGGAGACCCTTATAACAGTCTGTTAATACAAATTTTAGCTACATTATATAATAAGCTAGAAGAATCAGAGAGAGAAAATGGTGGCTCTTAGATGCCAACTCACATTAAACACAGCACTCTTCCTTCTTGCCTGAAATTTTCTCTCTGCACCACCTCCTTCTTTCCCCTCACTTCATCTTTCTCACTCTCTTCTCTAGGATTCAAATGTTACTATAGAGACATAACTTACATATGAATTTTTCTGCATGATCTTAATGATTTTCTACCCACCTATTAAGTAGCTTCTTTTTCATATGCTAATATTGCACTTTGCATACATCTCCCATATTGCACTTCTGTAATGTTTCTTAGTTATTTGATCATATATTGTTTTCTCACACTGGACTATAAACATCTTTAGATGTTTTTTTGTCTTTGTATCTTCAGTGCCTGGTCCCAGACAAAGGCTGGCATGGAGTAACCACATAATTAGCGATGTCACTTGTCCTGAGGGTCTCCTGGGATTGAGGGTGGACCTAAATATTTACTTTTATATCTAAGGCTAAATTGTATGAAATTTTGTCGATATGCAGAGTTAACTCTTTGGAAGGAAACAAATGTACTAGCTTAAGCCCAATAAAATAATACATAGGGATCCTGGCATGCATATGTGACAATTATAAATATCACACTTCTCCACATATCCCCTTGTCTACAGGTTTTGTTTTCGGTGTTAATCTGCAAAACGAGAGGCTTGTGACATGATCTCCAAGGGGCTTTCAGTCCTAAAAGCCTGTGATTCTCATTCTATGTGGACAAGACTAGATGTGAAGTGTCTTCACTGCTGTTTCGAGGACAGGTTGAGCCTGGGGCTGCTTGTGTCACTGTCTAAGAGTCTCAGAGATAACACGCTGTTTACACACAACAGTGCCGCCCCGCTCTCATGGCTGATTCTATCAGACGTGGTTATTTCCAGCTGTCTTCAGGAGCAGACATCTGCTGTGTCCAAATTTGCCTGCTTCCCCACTGGAGAGTGTTGTAGGGCTCTTGGACAGCTCGACAAATGCTTGGGAGAATGCAACCTCACAGGGATGGACAGCCAATGTGGGGGCTGGCCTGGAACCGGGCTTGTTTCACATTTTCATTAGGTTTGCAAATTTCTTCAGTAGCCAGGTGGGCCTAGAAGTGAGGAAGCCAATCAAAGACAATTAAAAACACATTCATTAGGAGCAAATGCGCCTAAAGAAATGGAAGAAATAGCACAAATTCACAATCTGCCAATAATAATAATATTTGTTTGTAAGCATGTAAGTTTATAGGTATTGTAGATATATTTTGTGAGTATGTAGATATTGTAAGTAGTGGTGGTTCCAAATGATGATACCACAGGGAGCTGAAAAAAAGAGGACAAAATACCCAATAATTTGGGGACATACCTGTGTCCCACTTTATGTGCAATGTTGAATAGATACTTTCAAGATTCGAGTACTTTAACTTAGTGCTGAAACTTGGGCAGAAAATTAAAAACTTAAAAATGGTTAAAATAGAGTGATAGCAATAGTTGAAAATGATAAGTAGAACTTATTAATTATATTATCAAAATGACTTTCTCTTACCAGGAAGCTCTAGTATGCATGTTTATGTAACCTGGTACTGTTTATTTAAAAAATGCTCAAGTTGACAGTTTTGAAGACGGACTCAAGACCTCTACTTCACCCTTAGCAAAGCTGTGTGACACACAGTTAAAGGGCCATCACCTTCACCCCAACCAGATCCTGAATCCATGGGACCAAAAGGAGACTAGAATCCATTTTTGCCTTGACTCGGCCTGCCTGAATAGCTTCCATCTTGTGTCACACAGCAGTAGAAGTTGTTTGCAAAGAGAGTGACTGGACCTGAACCGAAATGACTTTGTTTCCAAAAGGTACCAACAGCTCCCTGAGAGGAACAAATTTCCCCCATTTAAGTTGAATTCAGAGGGATAACAGGCTCAAGTCCAAGTCATTTATTATTTTTCACCTGGTTTCTCCTTGACAGAAGGATTTGAAAGGCTGGTTTAGATGTTAGCTTCTTGCAGTTGTTCCAAGGCACTAAAGAATTTCTCTACACGATTCTAGCAATATAATGATTTCAATTATACAACTCATTTTAAATGTCTCTGTGATGTGCGTAGGATTGTGTTTGGCATGGCAGAGGACTCAAAGGCCTCTGGGAAGAGTCAATAGGGAAGTCATCCACTGCTAACCTTTCTGAGAAGGAAAAGATTTACTTTGGGTAAAATACAGGCATCGTTATCAAATAAAGACTGACCACAAAAATGAAACCCAAGTCTTTGGCAGTTTTTCTAAGGTTTTGTTAGATAAATTTGAATAGCATTAAATTTTCATAGTAAAGTCCAGAAAGAAAAAGGATATTTGTGTATCTCCATTGAAAAGAATTTCTTTTTTCATATTCTTGGGCAATGTTTAATTTTGCAAGGTCATAGATACTGGGAACTTCACATAATACAAAGAGATCAAATCCTGGTTTTCAGTGAGCACTTATAATAGGTACATAAGCTAATGAAGGACTCTTACTTGCTTATAAATGATTGCAGGATATTTTGTAATAACAACCACACCATCATTTTAATACGTCTGCCAAGTACCATGAAGCATCTATCAAATATATTTCCAGTCTGAAGTTGTTGGGAAAATGTGGCTATTTTTAGAGGTTCTTGAGAAATTTATTTTCTCAGATGCTAGTTTTCTAGCATTTTGAGAAGAGCTTAACTAAGCTACTTGGTATGGGAAATGACTAACATGGAAGACACGCCACAGTGCCATGCGGCCCTATCTGTTTTTAAAAATTTCTATCTTGCTGCTATTCACATTAGGACAGGACACATCTCTTGAACAAATTTCATCACCTGAAATGCAAAAGTATTCCTCTCTCTTAATATCAACATTGATCTTTTCTATAGCATAACATATAAATACTAATTAACACTTAAATGCCGAGAACTGTGCTAAGTGAATTCATTATACTCCTAACCCGCAAAAGAATCTCACCAAATGGGTGACAACGTTTGCCCTTATTTTACCGCTGGGAAAACTGATGCGCAGGGTGCTAAGTAACTTGCTCAAGGGCACACGAGTACTTAGTTGCAGGGCACCAAGTAACCCAACTCAGGTAACTGACTTCAGAGTGTGAATGCATAGACCACTATACCGTTTGGCCTCACCAACACAGTCAGCAAAAGCTATAAGGATTCTGGTGTCTGTGTACATGGGGGTGTGTTTAATAGTAAGGACTCTATGTAAGGCCACTATTCCAAAGGAAATAGGCTGTCACTTTGCTACCTTATAACTCATATCACTAACATTGAAAATCCAGGTGACATATTGTGGCTGACTTAAAGACATTTAAGCTCTGTTTCATCCAGGAAAACTGAAAACTTGAACTGTGTTTGAAATAAAGATGTAAGGTAGGCACAGCTTGACACTTTAAAGGACACTCAATTGTCTCCAATTAGCTTTTTTGAAAAATTTCAAGCTTATCGAAAAGCTGAGAGAATAGTATATGGAATAAAAATAGAACTTTCATTGAGATTTATCATTACTAATATTTTGTCACATTTGATTTACGTATTTTTTCTTTTGCTCAAGTTATTTGTAACTGAATCATAGATACCATGACATATAACTCTAAATGTTTAAGTATACATTGCTGAAAAATAAGGACAACTTCCCACTTCCTCCCACAATTTGCAATAATAGTGATATTATGATCACATTTAAGAAAATTATAATAATTTCTTAATATCATCTAATAGTTAAACTATATTCAAATTTCCCACAATTGTGCAATACATATATTTTACTGCTGTTTTTTTCAAGCCAGGGTCAAAACAAGGACCACCCATTGCATTTGCTTGTTATAACTCTTCATTCTCTTTTTCTAGTTTATTTTTGAAGTTGCTTCATTGGAATTCCTTAAAGTTTCTCTTAAATACTCCTTAAAATACATAAGTGGTATTTTTAAAAATTCAAAAGCAAAGAATGACATTTGGAGTTTATATCATTTTTAGAGAAATTAAAAGAAAAATAAAAGTCATCTGTCTTTTAGTTATCTTTTAGATATCCTTTCCAAAATTGTTTAACACAATGACTTTTGCCAGCATTTTACCACAGTCTCATCTTTTCCAGCCCATGTCTCAGATGAAAACCAATAAAAAAAAGTGAAACCTTAGAAATGCAGAGCTGAAAGATCAAAAATCTTGGAGATCAACCGGCTTAACCACTTCATTTAACGCATTAGGAAACCAAGTTCCAAAGAGGTGAAATAAATTACCCTTGGCCACAATTACATATTAGCAGAAAATGGAACTAGAACAAAAGTCCAGTCCTCTTTCCAGTAATACCGTAGGAGAAGACGATCGTGTTACCTGGCCCCTGTCCTTCTGAAAGATTGCAGAACAAATGGCTTTTCAGATCCTGTGCTCCGGCACAAAAGTCAATAAGGCTGTTCCTGACATTCCAATTTGCATCTGTGACAGCACATTTTATCAAACGAGTCTGCAGGTGAACCCCAAAGACCCAGTACAGACCCGTGGACATGAGGTCAAATGTTTGTACTGAGTCTTTTGTGCTCACCCGCATGCCTGATAAAGTCACATACAAGATCATGGCTCTCAATAGAACCTTGTAAACTTGGCCACTAACTGGCTTAACTAGACCCAATGTAACATCCTCTTCCCAGTCTGTTTTTAACCTAGCTTTGCTTTTGTCGCTGGAGAAATTATTCTCCTCTTTCCGTGTGTTTCTGTGTCAGTGTGGACTGTCAATCATGACGCGCCTCCACCCAAAGGGGAATCGTCATCAGACTTGGCTGATCATGGAACCCCTTCCCCTATTCACAATGATTTACAGGGTGGATGTGTGACCCAAGCAGGGTCCAGCAGAGCACTCATGCAATTCAACACATGGGAATTAGGGGTAAGACTGTTTTCTCTTTTTTTTGAATCATATCCTATAAGGGTTATGGGCTTGATGACCTTTCCTGCCACATGGCGAGACCCTTAGGTCAATACTTAAAGAAAAATTGACTCATGCAGATTTGAAATGATTTCTCAGGTGAAATTCACTTTTTGCTCTTGCTAGATGCTGTCAGATTTCTGTCATTTACATTCAAAAGAGTCTTTATGAGTACAAAAGTTCTGCTTTGCAGAGAATCATGAAGGCCTGAGGTTTTAAAACATCTAAAGATAGTGGTTTGTACCTTGCCACAACTATGTATAATTTTGAAAGCAGAAGCTACATATGTACAGGGGTGCTCGACCCAGCAGTGACCAATCAGAAATAAAATTTGTGTTTTTCCTTTTCTTTAGAGAGAGAAATGTCCGAGACTTCGTGATTTAGGCTAAGATGAACAATCACCTTGGAGTCACAGAGAGTAGCCTGATTTAAAAAGGTAGAAATATGGTACCTTGGAATTACTTGGGAACCTCCCTTAAAAGGATATATCACCCTGACCACATCATTTGACTACAGAGGGTTGCTCCCCTGAGAAAGGCCAGCATAGGATAATTCTGGAAAGTGTAGGGAAAGAAGTCAAGATCAGTTACTCCTCCCTTGGGTAGGTCGCTGAGGAGGAAAAGCGATGGGGGTGCAGGGCCCAGGAAGCAGAGCTCATTAGGGCTGGATCTGCGCCCGTTCCTTGGAACTAGCTTGCATTTAGAAGCCGTGTTTATGGCTATAACAGCAATTGCTGGGCTCCAGACATGGACCACCTTCGGCCAAGCTTACTGGCAGCATTCTGGACTAGCCATCACTGTTCCAAAGGAGGAGGCTGGCCTTTAACAGTGAGAAGTCGCAGCAGCAGCAGAGCACCCATCTATCTCCACCTCTCTCTACTTGAAAGTAGCCAGAATTACCCCTCTTAGAACTGGGTAGGGAATTGGTGGGTGGGGAAAGACAGAGAGCCTCAAGACAAGAAAAACTAGACCTCCAGTTGAGAAGCCATGTGGGTCCTTCATCAATTAATTGAAAATGAATGAAAAGTGACTGGGTGACTGTCTTTGTACCAGGATTTGTGGAGCAGTTCATATCGGTCAGAGACATCTCTAGCTATGGCTGTATAAAAAAATGTATCTATGATATGATAGATGATGGATGGATGGATAGATAGATAGAAATAACTTATAATCTCATTTGCTAAAGAAGGATTTGGATGTTAAAGGAAGTCTTAAACCATATTCTCTGATCTGCCCACTGTAAGGTCTTGAAGAGTGTACGGCCTCAATTGAGGCCCACACTGAACTCTTTTGACTTGGTTCTGGGCAGAACTTCTGCAATATATTTAGTGCAAGTTTTTGTATACACACAGTTACAATCCCAAGGGAGGCAATTATAGTTTATAAACCAGAAGAGGGAAATAACAAACCATTTGTTCTTACCCATGGGTGGTAGTTACCTATAAGTATTCTATATATAGGGAAGACACCATTCTCCTGTTACACTCCCATCTCAGTGCGTTAATTTTACTTGGAAACTAAGCTGTGAACTTCTCTTGACAATTGTTCTACATACTCCTCTTCTATTTTACCTAAGTCATTGTCCCATTGCCTGCATCCTTTCTACTTTATTAGATGCCTTTCACAATCGGTAACAAATTCTTCTTGTCTAGTCTTATCCCTACATAATGTTTATTAGGTTGCCCCAGCCAACTCAATCTTTCTTCACCCATCACCATCAGGCTCCCTAACAGAGGTTTCTCCTGTCATCCGTTGGGATCTTGCTTCACCCTCTAGTCTGAATGTTCTAGAAATAACATTATTTTTGGTTTCTACACAAGCAATTAATCATGCACATTTATGACACACAACCTCCAAAGAGGCTTCAGGATGTACCCAGCAAGGGAGTTCATGGAAATAGGCCAAATGCCAGCTCAGACTTGGGGACACTTGATATTCTAGTATTTCCACCTCTGATGCATATTGCCTGAATCTGTGTAAAAAGAGACATTCAAGTGCTCTGCTTTTGGGGGAAGAGAGGAAGCAGAAGAGACCATTTTAGAGCTGTTTTCCCTTTTCCCCAGCCTCCCTCCGCCAACCATCTTCAGAAATTTTTTAATCCTGTCCCTCAGCATTGTTCTTCTTCTCCTTTGCTATCTACTATAATCTGAAAGTTGGCTCAGCCTAGAAATGTTATTGGGCAGAAAAATCTTAATAAGGTGGATGGTCATAGGTGGAAAAGTGGTTGCAAAATATATTACTGAGGTGGGTTAGGGATAAGAGCTGAAATCTGGAAGAGATTCCATTTACTCTGGTAACAGAAACGCAGAGAGAGAAACCAAAATCATTATTTACTATAAATTCAGATTCTAACTTGATGTAGTAGTTGTCTCGAACATCATTATATTACAAGATTTGATCTCATGATTTTATTTATTTTTTAAAATAAATTATAAAAGTAATGCCCATTCCTTGTAACAAAATCAAGTAACACAAAAGTCTAAAAACCTCCCAAACCTGATTCTCTGGAAAGAAAAATTCACTACAACTTGGTCATTTAAAAGACTTTTAGATTTGAAAAAAATTTTTTATATACTTGTGTTTTTTTCAACATATAATACACACATATAAAGTGTTCTTTTTGGAAAAAATGAAAGCTTGTTTCATTCTTTTGCATAAATGGACTAAAATAAACATACTCTTTTGTTTTTCTCCTCAAAGCCCCAGCACATAGTTGTACATCCTAGTTGTAAGTCATTCTAGTCCTACTAGAATAAGGTGGGTGTGTAGATCCACGCCCAGGATCCGCACCGGCAAACCCTGGGCCACAGAAGCAGAACACACTAACTTAACCACTTGTCCACAGGGCCGGCCCCTGATCATACTCTTAAGTGTATTTTTTACTCATATTCTAGCATGGACAACATAATTGCTCATTTTCAAGGTATATAGGTTTGAAGTTTAAAGGGTAAGTCTCTACAGATCGTTACTTACAAAAGAGTCAATATTTAATTAATTTATTCAAGAAGTAGTGAGTAAAAAGCATGTCTGTTCTTATGGAGGTTAAATTCTACTAGAAAAATCAAACCAAACCAAATAAATATGTAAACAAGAAAAATAGGTAGCAATAACTGCTACTGAAATAATGACAATATGCTGCTGTGATAGAGTGGGTAGCTACTTTAGGCTTTTATGGTATCTCTTTAAAGTTTTATCCACTAGGAAAAACAAAGGTATGAGTTTTACGTCATAGTTTCCATACAATTAAGTTCTTAGGCTTCAAAAATATCTTCCAAATGCTAATAAGTGGGGCTCTAAACTCTGGCAGGCTTTGGGCAATGTCGTCGGGTAAGGCCAGCTCTTTCTAAGTCAATAGCTATGGGTCTGATTGACCTTGGCAGTATTACAGGGTCATATTTTTACATGGTTGAACTGTTCTTGAACAATTTCTGCAATGTACTCAGTACAAATAGTCTTTTCTTCAGAACGAGGCATGCGTGTCTGATCTTCCCACCTATTCTTTTTCTCCCCACCTATTCTTTCATCACGTTTCTTAAAAAAAGAAAAAACTATTATGGGATAGGAAAAAGAAACTTATCCCCATTGGCTGTTTTCTTTCAGACTGCCCTCTCTTTGTGCTATGGTATAGTCAAAATAGGCACTCATGGACTTCTGGTTTATTCTTAAGATGGATTTATTCGTGAATTTATTTCATTGTTTTGTGGCGCTAAAATCACATTGAATAACCTCTTTTCATTTGCATCAGAGGAAGGACAAGAGCTGGGAAAGGGATGTGGTTCTATTAGCAATTCACCCAGGAAAATTCCAATCTTGTTCTGAACTATTCTACAAAGAAATTGCAATGTCATCACAAAAGAGACTGACACTGCAGTCAATTCTTACCTATCAAAATATTTCCAAGAAAACGTGATTTTTGAATAAAGGAGTAAAACTCATTTCCATGAAAGCAATCCTTCTTTTATCTCCATGCTTCCACCCAGCATAGTGTGGGCAAAAAAGTACTGAACTGGAAACCACGACAGTCAGGCAGGATATCGACAATGTCCCAGGAGGCATGTTCAGGCAGAGTAATGGAGGAGAGTTTAAAGACAGAGCAATTTACAAAAGCGTATACAAGTAAAATGAAATCAACAAAAGACAGAGAAATACTGAGAGGGCTCCTTTTGCCACCCCTAGGGCTGCAAGGACAAAAGAAAGTGAGGCAGCTATAAATGTGGATAGAGAAAAGAGTGCTAAGCTCTGATGGGAGCTGCAGACTTCCACTGAGGCCCCCAGACAACCCATAGTTCAGCAGAGCAGGAGTTGAGGGAATAAATACTTCAACTCACTCTCCCTGAAACTGGCATCTCCTGATGGTGGCTCCCCTTGGTGGAACCCAACTGGAAGCCTAAGGACAAGAGAGCTTGCTGCTGCAGTTGATACAGGCCAGCCTGCCAGGGTGAGAGCAGCATGGTGGAGGATGGAGAGGAGCTGCAGGGCAAAGCAAATACGTAATCCAGCACATCAGATCCCGCCACAGATGAAATCTCAGGGTCCTGGACCTTTCCTTCCCTCTCTTCCCTAGACGGCAGTTAGGGGTCATCCCAACCGCCAAGATTCCGTGGATCTTCCCTGAACTCTATATGTCTTATTTGAAGAAGAGAAAGTTAACGACTTACTAGTATATATGAAAATTATACCAAAAAGCTTTAAAAAAATTATCATAATCTTTTTTTCCTTTCTTCCTTGATATACTCCCAGGGTGGTTTTTTTTCCCCATCACTTAAAAAAAGTTTTATGGATAATTAAAATGTTTTGTGTAAAATATGAGTGTGCTACATGAAGGTAATCTAAGTGTGCCGTATTAGAAAAATGATTTAACCATTATATAGTATATCCCGTAACATCAATATCAATGTGAAATACTTATACTGTTTATTTGCGGTTTTCACGTTTTTTAAGATTTGGTATAAGTATTTGTCAAAATTAAGTAAATTTGGTCTCTAAATTGTGAGCTCCCTGAGAGGGGTCCACAGGCATCTTTTGGCTCCCTAGTACCTGTATAATGGGCTTAGCAGTGATTTAATAGAGATTATTTTTATTCTGAGCACTTGCTGTGTGTTAAGCACTGTGCTAAGTGCCTTTTAAACAATAATCTCTTTCAATCATCAAAATAACCTTAAGAGTTTACAGATGACAAAATTTAAGCTCAGAGAGGTTAAATAACTTGCCCCAAGTCACACAGACAATAAGCGTTCCAGCCAGGAGCTAACCCGGGTCTGGTGACGGCTATGGTTTTGCTTTCAACTAGTACATTGAACTGCCCCTTGGAAGTAAATAAGGCAAGCGTTCAAAGAGTTTTCTATAGTGTCTGGCAGAAAACACTGGAGACATTGTTGGTGGTATTGTTCTAAGCATCAATATGATTATGCCAAGGAATGTGAAAAAGTTCCTACCTTCAAGTACATTAAAATGTAGTAGGCAGCATTGGATAATTACTCTAATGACTGTAATGCAAGATAGAGTAAGGCAAAGATCATAAGACAAGTACAAAAATACTTATGAGGGAGGCAGCCAACTGAACAATGGACAGGGTTTCAGTAGTCAGGAGATGAAAGAGACTATCATGAACAAAGGCAAGGGAGTTGGCACATACAGGATGCGTACAGAGATTAACAAGGACTTTAACGGCTGGAATGTGAGGAAGTATAGGGCAACAAAGAAAGAAACAACTGGAAAAGTAGGTTGAGACCTAGTGATTAATCTACTTAATTGTACTATCATCTAGTACATATTTCTAGAACTTCTTGACAAGAGAGCTCATCAAGTACCATGATGAAATCTAAAAACATTTTGTCTACTGGATTTCCTTGATTTAGCAATTTTGCAACTTTGCCAAAAAGAAAAGGAAGTCAATATGACTGACCACCCACAGTCCTGCTCTCCTCCAATATATTTTCCACACTAGAGTCACTGTGACCCTCTTAAAATTCAAATCTGATTATGTTACATTTTCCTTAATGCACTGGACTAGATTCTCATTTCCCAGATTCAACGTGCTGATATCTTCAGTCACATCTCTTACCAGACCCCATCCTTGAGAGGTTCCAGCCATACCAAACTTCTGTTTCCTAGAGGTGCTCTTCCTCCTGGTCAAAACACTCTTCCTTGACACCTCTGTCCCTGGCTGAGCTGTCCGCAGGTTCTAACCTAGATGTCTCTTCTTCTGTGATGCCTTTCCTGTGGCCTCCTTTGTGACTCCACCCTGCAAAGCTCTCATACCATTTGTTGCATAACTCTGTACACTTGCCACAATATTTTGTCAGGTTAATGTAGATTTCAGAGGATTTTTCTCATTTATTTTTAACTTCCTAGTTCTTGGAGCAAAGTGGGCATGCAGTAGGTATTCACTGAGTAACTGAATGAATGAATGAAGTAGTGGCATTTTTCTTGTGGACAGACTTAGTCTGAAAGTCATAGACCCAAGAACTTTCCTATTGCTCTGTTCTTAGATGGTGAGACCTTCAGCATCTATATGGATGGCTCATATCTTCTCACCCTCCTTTGTTCAATCTCTGAAATGGTTGCTGGATAACTTCTGTATCCTTACTCTGTCCAGGTGGCCTGTAATGTACTCCCACAATTATAACATTTGTATTCTGTTCTCTTTACTTCAATTATTTGCAAAGGCACTTTCCCGTCAGCTTGTGGATTTTTAAAGAATTCTTTTTTGAAAAGCATACTTTTCCACTTCTTCACTTCAATTCTGTGTCTCATCCATTAGGTTTTAAGATTCTATTCCCTGTTCTGTTTTCTCCCAAGAATTACCAGGAATTACCCAAACTACTCTTCTTCGGAATCACAGTTGTCCTCCTTTCATAGGAAGAAGTTTCCATTTCTTTTAAGGGTTCCTTCCAAGCCAGTCTCAAGTTACCCTCAGAATTCAGCACAAAACCACTTTGCAGGATGTTGGGGCCGGGCCCATGGCCAAGTGGTTAAAGTTCTGCACACTCCATTTCCAGCAGCCTCGGGTTCTCAAGTTCAGATCCCAGGTGCGGACCTAGTCCATTCATCAACCACGCTATGGAGGTGTCCCACATGCAAAGTAGAGGAAGACTGGCACAGACGTTAGCTCCGGGCTAATCTTCCTCAAGCAAAAACGGGGGAGGATTGGCAATGATGTTAGCTCAGGTGAAACTTCTTCACACACACAAAAAAATGAAAATAAAAAAAAACCCACTAGAGGGAGGGGCTATACAATCCACCCTAATCAATACTTATCACTCTATCCTTTGATATATTATTTATACAGTCTGATCAAAAACATGATTTGAGACAACTGATTTCCTAGTTTAGCTAGTGATTCTCACGGAAGAATGACTTCATTCAGTTAATTAAGAATTGAATTGGTATAATCTGTATTCAAAGACTATTTCCTCACTAGTTAAAACCTTACCCTCATTAGATTTTATTCTCTAATACTGTTTCTCCCTGGCATCCAACAAGTTCACTTGTTTGTAAACTCGTCTTCATGTAGGTCTGCAATACGGAGCAAGCTGCCGGCCTCTGCTCTTCTTATGGACCAGAAGATGGGTAAGCTGGGGGAGACCCCAAGACTCGAGTGTTTCAGTCTTATTAGGTGACTGCCATATGAATTAAATAGACTGCTTAAATCATATGAATATATCCTGTCATCCAGACCTTATTTTACATCATTTTAATCATTAAATCCGCTAATGCCTGGGGCTGGCTCGGTGGCATAGTGAGGGGGTTTGCACGCTCTGCTTTGGTGGCCTGGGTTCAGCGTTTTGGATCCTCGGAGTGGACCTACACACCTCACGTCAAGCCGTGCTGAGGCGGCGTCCCACATAGAAGAACTAGAAGGACTACAACTGGGATATACAAAAAAAAAAAAAGAAAGATGGGCAACAGATGTCAGCTCAGGGCCAATCTTCCTCACACACTCAAAAAAATCTGCTACTGCCCGACTGAGATTAGAGTTCTGGAGAAAATGTGAAAACAGATTGTAACATGGAGATGATAAGATGATTGTAGGCATTTCATGGGCACTTCAGGGCAGTTGTGGGGGAGTGGACTCAGGAGGAGTGTCCTATAACATGAACAGTCAGGGGTCTCTCTGCTGCATCTGTCATCTTCCCATACAAGGGTCATCTGATGGCAAGGCAGGAAGGAGGGAGAGTGTCAGAGTCAAATAGTCAAGTTTGGGACATGGGGACCTGGTAACTATAACAGCCTGTGAATTGATAGCAGCATTCAGAGAGACTCACAGGCACACTTCCCTTAGGTCATTTGTTTACTCGAGGCCAATTTTACTTGTTCTGAAGAAAGAAAAGATTAACCTGTTAAGGACCTAGTGCTAGTACTCATGAGGTGGTAATGAACTCAAAGACATATGTGGCCTTTTGTAACTGTAGAAGGTTAAAATCAGCAGAATACCTGAATATTATTCTTTAAACCCACAGCAACCATGAGCTCCGTCTTATGTATGTATGTATGTGTACACATCTTCATTAAATGCCTTGTCCCTACCTGTCAAGTAAAGTCTTCTTTTTTGTTTGTTTTAGGGAAAGATTAGCCCTGAGCTAACATCTGTTGCCAATATTCCTCTTTGTTTTTTTTCCCTCCCCAAATCCCCAGTGCATGACTGTATATCCTAGTTACAAATCCTTCTAGTTCTTCTATGTGCACTGCCGCCACAGCATGGCAACTGACAGACGGGTGGTATGGTTCCTGGACCACCTGGGAAATGAACCCAGGCCATTGAAGCGGTAAGAGCACCAAACTTGAACCACTAGGCCATCAGGACTGGCTCAAGTAAAGCCTTCTTATTTGGAAGTTGTGTGACTTAGTCCTCCAGATATGAACATTTTTTGTGGCCATCTCACTTTATCTGACAGTTTCCAAAGAATACACTGGCCCTCTTCACACAGCCTTGTGCCTGATAGCAGGCACTAAATAAATAATTATCTCATTTAAACAAAAATTTTTGTTCCTTCAGGTAAATCTCAATTAAACAAGAGAATACTTTTCAACAATATTAACATCAAAGACTTCACTATACAACTAAAAATAGTATAAGCGTAAGCATAATGATTGTAAATAAAAACATTTATTGAGTGCCTCTGTGCCAGGCACTCTACATATGCTCTTTTGAATTCTTGCAACCACCCTGCTTATTTGATATGATTTTCAATTTATAGATGAAAAACCAGGGATTCAGTGAGACCAAATAACTTGTCCCAAATCATCCAACTAATTAGTAATTGACTAAATTCTGGTTGGTTCCCAAGTGTGTCAAATTTCAAAGCTCCTATTCTGGTCTAGACCATTCCTATTTTTCCTACCTTACTGGATCCTGATAGAGTAATAATCTCCTCTTTTCTCCTCATGCCAGGAAGGGAGTTAATCCCCAAGAACCTTGGTTAAAATGGAGGATGCTTCTTCTCCTCTCAGTAGATCTTCCCATCGAGTGGCATGGATATCATATGGCTATAGCTCAGACATTGCTTTCCTCCTTTTCACTCTAGAAGTTGACTTAGTTTATAGGAGCAGTGGGTCAGCTGGCTCTAGTTCAACAGGCCCAGGCCCAACCACAACTTCACTTGAGTCTGAGTCTTATTTCCTCATCCCCGTCCATCCGTCCATCCATTCTTCCATGTTCAATCAACAAAAATTGTTTTCCACACACTACATGATGATCTAGGGATTCAAAGAAATGGATCCTGCCTTTAAACAGCTGAGAGTCTAGTAGAGGAGGAGGACATAAATTTGTGCAGTAATAAGGGCATGTCTAAGAGCTCGTAAAGATACAACCCTTTGCGTGACAACCCATCTGTGTGCTTCAAGAACACAGTCATCACATTTCCGAAAATTTTAGATGACTCCCCCACAAACACAAACAAGGAGGAAAGGATCAACTCTTCTTTGTGAGTCAAGGAAGCCTTTACAGAAGAAATGCTGGAGCTGGCTCAGCTGCTGTGAAAGCACTGAAGAGTCAGGAACTTTCCCCAACCCAGGCCAACTTTCCCCAAAGCGTTTTTTCCAGGGGATTTGTGAAATGAGGTATCCCCGTGCTTCCTTGTCAGTGCCTCATGGGACAGTGTTGATGAGAGGCACTTTTCATCTCTGTGATACCATGGAGAATCTTTGTTATGTGGCAGCGCTCGCCTTCTTGGGATTTATCATCACTCTGGGACACAGTGTTAACTCTTTAGAGTGATCTATAATCTTTTGCATGACAACTGGCATGTGTGCTTCAAGAACACAGTCATCAAGTTTCTGAAGATTTTAGATGACTCTTCCACAAACTTGTGATGACATGCCTAAGATCAGATTAAAATCAGTCTGTAGTATGACACCCTGCCAGGACACAGTAGAGGCAGGCCAGCATCCTGGTGCTTTTTAAAGCACCAGAGGAGAGAAGAATGTGAATCTAAGTGGAGTGGTTGAAAATAGCTGTATGCTTGGCCATTAGCAGCTGTGGCTGCAAATCAAGGGCAACCTCATCTAGGCAGTGTAGACAGCCTCTCCGACCTGCATCATTCTTATCTGAGCTGCACATAGACCTGCCTGATTGGTGATAGAATGATTAGCACTGTTTTCAAACACAAAACCAAGTTATGTATGTGAGTTTGACAGTGAATATTCATAAAATGCCTGGACAAAACCATACCAAGCCTATTCATTGTTCTGAGCACTTTCTTATTTTATTTGCACAATATATACTACGTACAACATAAGAATGGTTTACATTTTCAGAATTGGTGTTTCAGGCATTATACTGTCACTTCAATGTGACACAATTCCTATGGTCTATGCTTTACAATCACTTTTTCCTAATCGATGTCTGTTGAATAGAGTCCAAAAATAAACCCAACTTTAAAAATATTGCCCTATACTTAAATTCCAGTGTACTTGAACTAATAGAGCCCATAAAAATGTAAAATTTCAAGAACATATTTAATCCTGAAGCAATTCTGAAATTTGGTGTTCCCGTACTATGGAAAACCACTGTGTAAGATGTGTTTGCCAATTGTTATTTAAACCATTTGCTTCAATAATTTTTCAGAGAGGAAGTGCAACATGAAAGGCTGATCTTAAGCATCCACGTGATTTTACTGAGCATCTGATCATTATCAGAGTTTCCAAAAATTGGCTTGAAGTGAGGATTCCCAGCCCTGGTGATGAGTGAAAGGGACACCGTTGGGTTAGGAAATAGTGGAGCCAGCCCTGGGCCCCTAGTTCCCTGAGGGAGGGGTCAAGCCTGTTTTGTTCTTTCATCACTGCACACTCAACTCCCAGGAGGGTTTTGGCACAAAGGAAAGGCTCTGTATACACTTGTTGGATGGGTGTGTGAGTCAATAGACCAGTAAGTAGTCAACCAATGGCCAGAGAAGGGATTACTCTGTGTCTGGGGCAAATACAGTGGAAATGCATGAAACCTGGGGTTAGGATGATCTCTCTGAGCTTCAGTTTCTTTATCTTTAAACCCAGCCTTCCTCATAGGGGTGCTATGAGATTCAGTGCAATAAACACATAAAAATGTCTCAAACAGTGCTTGAGACTTAATAAGAGACTCTTTAAATGCTACTAGCCTTCATCCTTGCCCATCTCTATATGTGCTTCCTTCTGCCTCAACCCATGGCCTATGTTTTGTATATATATATATTTTGTTTTGTTATGGAAAATACGTTGAATGGGAAATCAGACTTGGATATTGGTCCCAGCCTAATTAGGTAACATCTGGGCATTGATTTTCTCATCCGAAAGTGAGAGAATTAGACTCATTCTCCAGATCCCTTCTATCTTTAGGTTTTAGCTTTTAAGTCACCTAATTCGCATTTAATTTTCATAAATTAAACAATTTATAATTATCCAAATTAATACATATCATGCACAGGCTTGAGAGACCCATTAACATTTATATTGTTATCTTTCCACTTGATTTCAGGTATCTTTTCTATAATTCTGTGAATTTTCTTCACATTTTTTAGGTATCAACTACAAACAGGGTACATTTTATTAGAGTGATTGAGATTTGGGTATTCTGTTATCTCGAATATTTTAGCCAACTGAGAGTTAATCAAAGTAAAGCAGGTAACCTAAGAGTTAAATTAATCTCTGATGTTTCAGAAAGTAATTCAGAATCTTCCAAGCTCTCGTTTTCACTTGAGGGCTATTATTAAATATTGTACTATAACATTGTGAGCATTGTGGGAGGTGGGGTGGAGTGGATAAGTTTTGGTTAATAAAGAGTTTTTACCAGTAGAGTTTCTGCTACCACTAAGTAGCAGAAAATTCACTGGAGCAAGAGGAGAATTACAACTGCGTGGTAAAACAAACAAAAAAATTCAGTTGATTTATTGTATTCCTCAGATATTTCTTTTTCTTTAAAGGCTACATACAAGCATTTATGACCATCTTGAATTTCTTCAACAGGGCAGTCTTTCTGAAAGAGCAGTTTTTAAGTGTAGGAAATATTTAAAATTCTTCAGTCTCATCATGATTCTGAGTTACTGGGATTTGTGTTCAGAAAGGATCGTCAGATTTCACTCATTAGAAATGCAAGGAGAAAACTAATGCTTCCATTATTAATTCATGGACAGTAAAAGAATAATTAAATTCTCTATGTATTCCGTCTACCTAGTAATGTTGTTTTATTAGTAAGATTAAGTGTGTGACATTGTGTGAAAAAGATTGCTGTGTGCAATGATTTTAGAAAACTAAGTGACTAAAAATATTTTAAGACTAAAGTTACTGTTGGTAGAATCCATCTTTCCTCCCTTGAATAGTCTACAAAAAGAGATTCTACTCAAGGCAAATATCTCCAAATTTTTTTAACAAAGAATATTTTCTTTCATATCTAGGAACTGAGCTTATGGATGAAAAGAGCACAGTTGATATAAGAGAGTGACAAATTATCCACATAGTCCACTGAGCACAATCCGTGTAGTTTTGCTTGGAAAACTCCTTTTCAAATATAGAATCAAGATAGAGTTACTTGATTAAAAGCGTTTTCCCCGTTAAGACACCAATTTCAAAGCTTACGTCTTCTGCTTAATTCCTTCACCAGATATTGCTTGGTGTCTCAATGAAGTCTTTGACCCGCAATCAAACACATGAAGATCCATGTTTCATGATGCCATGGGAGACTCACAATGACAGGCGCTCATACACTTATTTTTAAACGATTGTGACTTGAAATCATCAGTCTGAATCCATGAATTTCCTGGGAGATGGGGAAGGGAAATCTCGTATTTGTGCAGGATTATGGTTTTCCATCTGAGTAGTGTTATTTGAGAGTGATTATGGAGTTAAGAGATTCAGGTATTTTTTGTGGCTCACTGGGGTGTCTCATATCAATATTTCTTCTCTTCAACATACATTTTAAATGAACTTTTATGAAAATGCTTTCTAGAGGTAGTTTGTAAATGTTTAATTTACACCTTTTGCATCATAATGTGTTGTGCTCTTGCCTAGAATTAGAATTTTTCTAAAACTTTGATATACTGTGACTTAAAAAATGTACGAATTCAAAGAGGAATTGAAATGCCAGAGACAGATTGTTGTACTTCTATGTCCACTTAGGTACCAAGAACTTTCTTTATCTTCTGTTACAAGCTTTCCACAACTTGTCTATGATGGTATTCATTCATTCATTCATCTATTTATTACATGGTTACTCAGGTCTTGAAGAAACCAGATCAACATATATGCCCACACAATTTCTGTTCTCCTCTTTTAATGAGGTAGTGAACATTATTTTAGTTTCACATCCCTGTCTCAGTGATTTAGAGACTGAAAAAGGAGACTTTAGTCATCATGCTAAAAAAAATGCTCATTCTCATTGTTGGGACAAACTTTGAGGTCAAGAGTGCTAAGGTAAATTCCAACAGGAGCATTCAGTCTGAGAGTTAACTCTAAACAGAGACATTTTATGGCAACATGTAAGATATTAGTATCAGGAATCCAAATACAACATAGATAATCCTGGTTAATGATAATCCTTCGGGGACACGTTTTCTTTTTATTTTATTACATTTCTTCAACAACAGACATTTATTTCTCACAGTATTTTTTCTTTTTTCTTTCTTTTTTTTTTTTTTTTGAGGAAGATTAGCCCTGAGCTAACATCTGCTGCCAATCCTCCTCTTTTTGCTGAGGAAAACTGGCCCTGAGCTAACATCCGTGCCCATCTTCCTCTACTTTCTATGTGGGACGCCTACCACAGCATGGCTTGCTAAGCGGTGCATAGGTCTGCATCCGGGATCTCAACCTGTGAACCCCGGCCACCGAAGCGGAACGTGAGAATCTAACTGCTGTGCCACTGAGCCTGCCCCACGTTTTCTTTTAAAGTTGGAGAAGAGTTGAGATGGCACTTAGCTGCTTCCCTAACCTCATTCCCCCATTAAAAAAAAATAAAAGGAAAAGAAAATGGAAGCTCAAAAAAGGTGAAGTAAAGTAGTTTGACCAATGTCAAACAGCTACTAGATGACGGAGCAAGAAAACAACTCTATTCTGAGCACAGTAAAATTTCATCAATGCTTTAGACCAAGATTTAGAGCTTGGAGCTGGAGACCAGAGAAGGTTTTCTTCAATTTATTTTTTGACAGCAAAGGAAGCCAGGAATGACCATCAAGGAAGGTTCCTAACTCAAATTCTCCCTCGCTCCCAGCTGTAATGCCTAGCCCAGGGCTCCAGCCCATCCCAGCGGTTCGTCCTTTAAGGATGACTCATCTTTCCTTGACTAGTAAAAAAATAATGATTTCTTTGTTCTAGCCAAGACGTTATGCAGATACAAAAAGGGGGACTGGAATAAGATGGAAATTCTCAAAAAAAGAAGAAACGTTGGCTGGGTCACATGTGATTAGGTCTATTTCCTGAACCCCAAGGTGAGATAATCTTGACATGATGTTTTCTGATAGGGAAATCTTTTATACAATCAGCCTCCCCAAAGTACAAAAATTAAATTAACTTCGTTAACTAATTGACTTTGCTGAAATTAATGAAATATCATACTCGGGAGCTTGTTAAAAATGCAGAATCTCAGGCTACAGCCCAGGTTTAGAGAATCAGCATGTGTATTTTAACAGGATCCCCAGGCAATTTGTGTTCACATTAAAGTTTGAGAAGCACTGATTTAGAACACAGAGAGAAAGCCGTCCCGGGAGGATAGATGCTCCCGGACCTTTCATTTTTCTAGTTCCTTTTGCCCATAATTTTTCAGTCTTCAAGATAGGCGCCCCTTGGGTAGCTGCTCCTGCAACTCATAACATTCATGAAACATTGAAAGTATTATGTTCTTCAGAGTAGGACCTGCTGCTCCATTTCTCAATTTTAAATGGTTGTTTTACTGCAATTCTCTTGACAACCAAGTGAAGCAGAAAACCACACACACCTTATACTTTTCTCAACATTTCTTAAAATCAAAAATGCCACTGCAGTCAGTTCTTGATTAAAAAGTGCTAAAGGAGTAAAGAATGGCATTGAGAAGTTCATTGAAAAAACCCTTTTAGTCGTGATTTTAACCATTAGGGTGACCCTAATCCCTCTCGGCCTTTATGATGGATTGCTAACAATTAACAAAATTCACAGATTTTTAGTTTTACCTTCTCTCTCTTTTACTATTTACATTTCTGATCCATTTCCTAAAAGCTGATGGAATTAATAATGATCAGGAGGATAAGCTAGGAGTGTCATGGCTCCACGGGCTGGTTAATTGAGAAGAGTAGTTAAATTATCATGCCACTGATAATATATACATTGAGTTCACTTTGTGTAGGCTCTGGGCTACAGGCTGAGTATTTATTATCTTACTTAATCTGTGTGCTTCTGTTACCACTCAGGATCACCACAGACTAACATTAGTTCCGATAGATGGGCCATTGGACAATGCCTGGTTTTCTTTCACCTTAATCACTTATTGTCCAAGGATTTATTTCTTTAGCATCTGTGTATCCTTCTACATCTTGAAAAACATGTATAAATAATGCCTTTTTTCTCACAAAAAGGCATGCAGATTAATATCTAATCAAATCCCACAATTTAAAATTTGACATAAAAACTTAACGTGCTACAAAAACACATTATTAATTAGCTGTCTCATTTCCTTGTGCAACAGACTTGATAGCATACATATTCTGAATAGCACACATATTGGTTTTTGAAAAGTGCAAATAAATCTGTAATTAATGTTGAATATTTTGATCGTACATAAACATGTGAAATATAGTTCCTCTTCTGTAAATCGATGTTTTGTTCATTAAAAAAAGTCAGAAAATTTTCATTTGTCATGTTATTTTTTTAAAAAGCTAAAAATGTTTGAAATTTGAGATAGTTTGACACACATACAAATTAAGAGCATTTGAAAACTATTTAACTTTACTAATAGCATTAAAGCGTTAGCTGTAAACCAGATTTATTGTTATTTAGCAATCTTTTGGTTTGCGTGTTATTAACAATATTTTCATTTTCTTACTCATGAGCTAGATTTAAAAATAAAGAAATAAAATCAGCTTATGCATGCTCTAGATAGAACATATTTTAAAATAGTTTTTTAAAAACTTATATAGCACTTAATCTTGGTATCCTGAAAATAAATTCCAGTTTGGTATCATGTTACACACAGTCCAGCAGTTGTGAATTTGATATTTGCTTTATCATAAAGTAGCCAAGGCCTCTATCTCTTTTGCTTTTTATTATCAATGAGCCTGAACTAGGAGCCTGGAACTGTTTCAGTTTTAGGACTTAAAATTCCCATAGTCTAGAAAATCCCTCTGCCCTAGAAAAATCAGACAATTGGGCATCCTATCTGAAGCATCTCAACTCTGTGTACGTGAAGTAACTCGTGGAAGTCTCCTGCTCTTCATTCTCCATCCCCTGAACAACCGTATTCCAGAGTTCATGCCTTGCCTGTGGGTCATAGTGAGCTTTGATTGCCGCCCCCTAAAGGTCTCCAGTCCCTTGTTATTGGTTCTCTTCTGTTCCTTCTCTACTGCAACAACCTACTTCAACCTCACCCATAGGTGTTTCCCGCTCCCACCACCCCGTGGTTTTTCTTCGTTGTGTCCAGTGAGGTCAACAAATAACCCAAATAAATGTCAGCTGTGAGCTACCAGATCGATTGTTCTACCAGAGAGGTAATGAGTCAAGTTACCCTGAGCTGATTGCCTCTCCCATCCAGAAGAATATTTTTCCCATTTTACAATGTAGCGAAATGCTATAGACTGAATGTTTATATCCCCCCAAATTCATATGTTGAAATCCTAATTCCAGATGTGATTGTACTGGGAAGTGGGGCCTTTGAGAAGTGATTGGGTCATGAGAGTGGAGCCCTCATGAATGGGATTAGTGCTCTTATAAAAGAGACCGCAGAGAGCCCCCTCACCCCTTCTGCCACGTAAGGACACTTCTCATAAAGTGAGAAGACGGCTCTCTTCGAACTAGGAAGCAGGTTCTCACCAGACACAGAATCTGCTGGCACTTTGATCTTCGACTTCTCAGCTTAAATAACTGTAAGAAAAAAATTTCCGTTGTTTATAAGCCATCCAGTCTATGTTATTTTTGTTACGGAAGCCTGAACTGATCAAGACGCTAAGTAATAAAATATAGATTTTTATGCAGAGAGAAGATTGCTTACCCCTCACTTTTCAGGAATCCATGTTTTCTATATGTAAAGACATACTAGTCTTTATCCTATAAAAAAACAAAATAGACATGCAAGACCAGGTTCATCATCGCGTTTTCAAGACACTTAGGGTACTGAGTCTTCTTGTAGGTTAGGATGATAGTAACCACCGTTTACTTGGTGCCTGCTATGTTCTGGTCGCAATACTAGGTTTGTTACTCACATTAACACACTTTGTCCTCACATTAAGCTAATGAGTAGGTATTGTTACGTTCATTCGATGGAGGAGGAAAATGAGACTCAAAATTTGGAGTAACTTGCCCAACTTTCCAGGAACGTGGGAGAGCTAGAATGTGACAACAGTTTTGCATGAAACTCTTGAGTGCGTGTGTTTGTGATGGGGAAAAAAAGAGACGGTAATTTATATAACATGTGCCATTTGACCAAATTATCCTGTTAAATAGTCATGAAAGCCGATTAAAACTGCTGATTGATCTGTTGAAAAGCGCTCTACCTGGGGAGAACAATCAGCCAAGTAAACAAGATGTTCTGATGAACAATTGCCCTCACATGTAATGATCACTCTTATTTTGAAAGGCAGGTGATGATAACTCTGTGAGAAACCTCATAGTGGTTTATTTTAAATTAACCTCCTCCTGTTTCCTATTTGGAAAATGATATCATTATTTATCATTCTGGAGCTGTTTGACGGCCTCTCCTTCTAATGTTTATTACCAGGAATTGTTTTGTGATGGCTGATTGCCCCAAATCGAGGATGGTAAGATCACTTTGCCTTCAGTCGAGGGGTTGGCAGAAGTCAGTAGAATAAACCAAAAAGCCAACATCTTCATGTGTAAATAGTAGCACCATACAGAAGTTCAGTTTGTCTTACTTAAACATGATAAAAATGTATTCATTTGTAAATGCCCTAATTACATTAGTGGAAGGCATGTGGCAAAGACATTTTTATTTCAAGTCATTGTTCAAACATTTTTAGAATGTGGAACTTCTTTTGTTAACCTAAATTCACTTAAATCTTGGGTAATATTTTTAACAATTTTTTAATAATTTACTAATATTACCCGTTAGCTGCATTATAAACCACTAACAAACGTAGCACACATTCTTAAGAGATCATAAACTGCTGAATGTTTGAACTCGGAAATAATCTAGTTCAACCTTCTTATAGATGAGAAAAGTGAATACAGAGAAGTTTCGTAATAGCTAGGAAGCATTAGTTTTCAGATGTTGACTGAGATATTTGATTCCAAGGCAAGCGCTCGTTCTAATAAACCACAGTGTGTCTCTGAAATGGCAAAATCATCATTTTACTTAGGTAAAAATTGTTATCAATTGGGGTGATATTTCACGACATGATACTTACATGTAACTGTCTTTCCAATGTGTTAGGAAGTTCCTTGAAAGTAGGAACCGTGTCATGCGCAGTTTTGGTTCCCTGTGGTGCTTAACTCATTTCAACGTGCCTTGCATATTGTTGATTTGTGAATTTTACCCAACCTTACTGTGCACATTATCACATCTAAGATCGAAAGGGAATGATGGTTGGTGAATGATTTTTTTATTTTTTAGAAAACATAGTCCTACATACGCTGGAAATCTAATCTATTTGTTGTTACATCTGCTATCAAACTAGTATTTTGTCATCCTTTACCACAGAAAAAAAATGTATCCACTCTCCCTTAGGTGTGGGGTCGAAAACATTTGTAAACTGACTCAATTCTTTTGGTTGCTTGAACATCAAGACGATACATGCACCAAGGTATTTTGTCTCGATGATCATAAAATCACTTAAATACAATGGTCTTAAACAAAAAATAAGCATTATTTTCCCTCTTAAGTGGGCTATGGAGAAGAACAAAAACCTATGCTGTCTACTAACACTTGTTCTTAAATGACCCTTATGGACTTTCAAGTTAGCACGTTCCCAAAGCAAATGGAATTGGGGAAGGGATGGCTTGACACCTTAGCTGTTACTACTCTCCTGTCAGCTGTCACGGCAGCCCGAAGTGTCCTAACAAATGAGAGCCACTGTAGCTGGAGTCCAGTCACTGCCAGCCTGGGTGAGGAGGGCAGGAGAAGATTGTGTTACTCAGTGACAGCTGAATCTTTCCAAGAGAATTAGCTACCTAATTCCTCTAATGAAAATGTACCTTTTATATAAAATTGGAAGAGGAATAAAAATGGAAATAGGATTGGTGCTTTTACCAAGACTCAACCAGCTTCCTGATCCTGATGCTAAAGCAATTTTAAAAAAAAGGCATAATTATCGGTATATTCTTTGAACCAGTGGAAGCTTTAAAATTTCAGTTCATGTGGTTACAAATGCTCAGCCCTCCTTGCTAACTCTGTGTTAAGCATTCTTAATCCAAACCATAACTGATATCCAATTGTTTCTCAGAGGCAATTTTTTATTTTATTTCTTCTAGCTTTTGTCGCTCCAGATCTCACACCGACCTTCACAAAAAGTTAGTTTTACAAATAGGGACCCAGTCTCCTATAAACTAGATGATATGCCACGATGAAATCGCTCACTGTCTTCTCTGCTTGAGGATCTGAGACTTGAACTAGAAGCCGTTGAAAGGCTTTCTTGCCCCAATGTCCCGTGAGATTCAAAGTTCAACTGTTCTAATTACATATCTACTCTAGCTCTTGAAATCAAAGCTGCCCCCTGTTTATGATCTCCGTCTCAACATGAGTCTTCAATAGCTCCTATTGAATGGGCATGATAAAGGACCAAGTTATTGTCAACATCTTATGCTGGTACGTACAGTAGTGTAACCATCCAGATCCATGTAAGCACTATATTGCCATGTAGTAAGATTGAGCTCTTGCCTTTAAACACTGTTCTTCACTAACAATAAAAATACAAAATCCTGACTAATCTTCCAAATAAATACATCCTTATCTTTCTGACTTTCTGAGAAACATGTTTGATGTTCAATTTCTTTTCTTTTATTTACCTTTTATCTTGCTTTTTCTTGTTGCTCTGTATTCTAAGCAGTTGTTTCCATGTTTTAGCATCTTTGGGAATTTCTTTTTTAAATAATGTATTTCTTCCAGATTGAACCATTACTTGAGCAGGGAGTTATTTTCCATCATTTTGAATCTTCAAACTTCAATAGATGGGAATTGAAAGGAGCCGCTAATGAGGCATTTTCTTCTTTCTTAAAGTACTCCAGGGGCTTATAGGTTCCAATAGTGGGGAACTCTTATTAAAATTACCTGTAGTTTCCATCCTCTGAAGGCAACAATTACAGGAGTGAGATCCCCAATCATCTTCTTGCCCTCCCCACAGACTTCGAATATATTGTTCTATTTATTCTGTTAACATCAAGCTGGGGAGTTCTATCAGGTTGTGAGCTGGGAGTATTGACCCAGGAGTGGGGATCCACTCTAATTACTACGTTCTTAGAACAAGATTGAAGATAATTACTTATCTTGTTTTCAATTAAAAAACTGAGCCCTCTTTAGTCCTATAATACCATAGACCTCATAAGGGGCCAGTGGAATCTCATTGTTAACTTCTCTCCCATCTATCCAACTGCATTTATACTAAATGATACACTTGTGAAAATAGGCAAAACTTTAGTCTCTTGTTCCCTTATTATTTTGTACAGAAGTGTTGTGATTTACCTTTGCTAATTAGTGGAACAGCAGATCCTTAAGGCTTTTTTCCATTTTGGAAGATAGACATTCTCACAGTTTCTAATTTTTTTTCTTAATCACCTTTTCTTAGTAGTATGGAAAAGACTATGTTTTCTTCTAGAGCAGAGATATTGCCTTTTTTAATCTTACTATCTTCAAGTCCTAGAACAATTCATTCTAGACACTCAATAATAAGAATGACAAAGGAAGTGACAAAGCTGGAATTTGTAGGCATGAAAAAATATCAAATATGCTGAAGACAACTTGTCTCAAACATTCTTGGTCACCCAACCAATATATTCATCTCCCCAATTCCCACCACACCAACTTCTTCTTTCCTCCAGATATCTACCTTTCTCTGTAGCCACATACCTAAATAAAACTAACTCCAAGTCCTAACTGGTCTAAGACAAGCATGACGGTCTCATTGGTTTTGGCGACGATTGGTTTAAGCATGGTCATGTGACATATATCTGGCTAATGCGTCAGACATCTGCTAGGAAATTTCTTTTCTCTCCTGAGCAGTGCATGGGAAAGGTGGCCCCATTTTTCTGCCCCTGGTCATCGTTATATCTGGATATGTCCTCTAGACCTGGTACCATCATCTGGAGCTCTGATAGGAGCCAGCCATAAAAAAACTCAAGGCACTGAAGAGCTCAAAGCTGGGCCCTGACTGTACCATGCCTTACAGCTGCCCAATCTCTGTCCTTCTTAATACAAGAAGTAATTAATATCCTGATTGTTTAAACAAGTTGAATGACAGTTTTCTGTTACTTGAAGCTATATTCATCCTGATTAAATATTATCACATATTTCTTATTTCTGGAATGTCTAAAAACAGGACTTTAAACAGTGTATTCAGCCCTCCTTTGGGACCTTAGGTCTTGTAGAAAACTATGAGGACAAGCAATGAGAGAGTCAGAATTAGGTTATACTTGCATAAATGTAGCAAAAAGAGTTATGACCAAAATATTTAGTTTAAAAGGTCCTCACAATTCCAAAAGATCAGCTGTAGAAAGAAGCAACAAAAATTCCATTTTTTTCCCCTGATGTTTATAACTCGGTCAAAGACCATGAGAATGTGAGGTCCCCAAGGGAATATGGAATGATGGAATCTTCCAGTCCCCATTGCCCACTGCCAGACCCGTAGGTGTGCATCCCATTCCAGCACAGAGAACCAGAAAGCCTTGCTCTGCACACTACAAGGGTAAGCAAGAGTTGGGTATTTCATTTTTGCCTTTCTGAATGGTGTCACTCATACAGGGAGACCGTCGCTGAGTAAACACCCTTCAGTTCTCATGTGAAGAAAGGAGATATGTATCACTTTACCTTAAAACACATAGCAGAGAGAATTTGCTGCAATCTCACATCTAGTTTTGCAAGCTGCTGGCATGAGAAGTCCTAGTAATGGATTTGGATGCGTCCTGGAGTTTATTGTGCCAATATCAATTGAATTAAGACTTCGAACCTTTTCAGGGAACTTCCCATCCTTCATTTCAAATGAATGCACAGACTGCTTTCAGCTACTGAAGCGCTGGCCCCAAAATGAAAAATGACTACCTCTCAGCTAAGGTGGATTGCAGAAACCCACAACATCAAATTTTGATCAGGATCCAAAATGAATTTCTTTTTAGCGTAGACAATGATTTCCACTCTTTCCAGAGTTTTGCAGTGGGTTGTAGTGGAAAGAACATTGGACTAGGACAGGAGTCCCGGATTCTAGATTTTTGTTCTGTCCCTGTCACTTTATTCTTGTGTAACGAGGCAAATAATTTTACCTCCTTGAATTTCATTTTCTTAATCTTTCAAATCACGATAATCGGATTTGCAAAATAGTTTCTAAAAAGATTGCCAAAAAAAATCAATATGATAAACACAAAAGTACTATAAAATATCAGGTACCATTATTATTATTCCATCTCTTATTTCTGAGGAGATTTGAGGACATGTCCAAATTGATGGCATTCTAAAGGGCTGAGATGCCAAGTCTTGGTGTAAAGACAAGTGGGCCTCCCTATGGCGCCCCAGGTGTATACTTCCGAAGCATCGTTAGATTCATGACCTCTTTTTTTCTTTTTAAAATTAAAATGGTGTTAATTTATCAAAAGCCTATTAAGTTCTTATTATATCCTGCTCTAGTTCTAGGCACCAAGGATGCTAAGACATGTGAGAAGCTTACAATGGAGTGGGAGAAAGGGCCCAACTGGAAAATACAAATATAAGGCAGTAAGAAGGAAGACAGCAGTATGGGCAGAGAGCTATGGGAAACCAGAGGCAGGACAACTGTTTCAGTTTGCAATTCTTGATCTCAAATGCTGGGGAACAGTGTCATCTCATTTCTCCCTAATAATCAGTTCTTACGGATTTTCTCAGATTTCCCGGTAGGTACAGTACAGCCAAGGAGAATCCCAATACAGACTTCTAAGGTTATACAGATTCCCCCCAGCTCCAGGAGGTTTTAAAACAGATGCAGGAGGAAGCCCACTAAATGATTAATTTTCATCTTGACTTTCATTATGTTGATAGCATTTTTGAGGGCGAGGGACACACCAGAGCCCGCCAAATGCCCAAAGGAGAATGAAGTTGCTGGCTGAGGGTGTGCTGAACAGATTAGGAGGTTATGGCTGAGATCTTTCTTCTCCTTCCTCCTGAGAGTTATTCTGTCCATGGCATGTTTTATGGGAGTCTTTACTTGGAAGAGAAGTTGAGGCAGAGAGAAGGTGCATCATTTGCAAAATTTCTAATCATGAGAATGGATGATAGAGAAGAGGGAACAGAATTAAGAATCCGGATTCATAACTTGCTGAACAACCACTTATAGTCTAAAAACAATTACGCTAAATATGTCTTTTTATAATTAGAAGACTTACAACCAAAACAGAAAGAATAGAGGGTTTCTTTTGGCCATCCACTCCTGTAGTCTCTGCTAACACGTGGCCATGGAGTTGAGAGTAAATGCACAAAGACATAGATCCCACGGGACTCACTGAGCATTTCGCTGCAGCAAATTCCATGCTACTATCTTGGAGGGTTATTTCCCTTCCGGAACTGAAGTCAGGGAGTGAATATTTGTTTAGATGAAAAATTGAGCTTGAAAAAGACTGTTTTTTTAATGAGGAAAATTGGCTCTAAGCTAACATCTCTTGCCTGTCTTCCTCTTTTAGCTCGAGGAAGCAAAACTCCCTGGACTGTGCACATGTGGGCCTATTCGGCCATCTAGGACACAGCTGTTCCTTCCTGCCCTAATAACATCCTTGAACTTGACCTCTGGTCGCCCCTATCTTGTGAAACTCTAGTTCTTGACCCTGCATGGATCATCTTAAGAATGGGTGTAGGAAGCCTATTCTGGGTTTTCTCAACAGACATTTTAAGACCAAATGTTATCTTCATCTAAGATTGTTTTGTGATATCTGAGCACAGTATTTTGGATTCTCATCAGAAGCTAAGTTCTCTAGACAGTATAACATGCTGATTAAGAACTTAGTATTAAGAATTAGATTGTCTAAGACTTCAATCCTGGACATGCTACTCTCCGGGTCTCAATAAAATGCAGATAATATTAGAATATACAATATAGGGTTTGTTGTGAAAAATAAATGAGATAATGAAGCTCTGCAACTTGGTCTAGAAACTGCACTTAGTGAATACTCAAATATATTAGTTATCATCATCATCCTTATCATTTCAAGCAGGAGCTTTACTTTTTAGCTTTGTACATTCAGCACCATGATAAGATCTCTCATCTAGTAAGCCTTCAATGTTGAATTAATAAATGTATATCTGTTGAATCTCTAAAAAGGATAAATTCAATGAAAAAGCGTAAATATTTGTCAAAGCCAAAATTACTCTGATGATTCATCTAGGTATAAAAAAAGTTGTATTAGAATTAGTGTCACTCAGGTCATCTGGAACCTGTCTGTGGGATTCAGGAAGTTGAGAGGAAGAAGGCAGGTTTAACAGCACTGGAGGGAAGTCCAGTCAGACCCCTGGAATGCTGTGTCTTGGTCACAGATAGGTGAAGGGCATCTGGCCAAGCATCACCAATGTCCAATAACACTACATGGCCAGGCAAGAAGGAATGCCAAAGGGAGGTCGGCATCTGGGAAGTCTGTCCGGGACCCAATCACAGTCAAGGACCAGATCCTCATGCCTAGAAAAGCCCTGAGAAGGCAGGCAAGGCCTCAGCACAAACAGACTCAGTCTTAGGCTGAGTGCTTAGACATAAGAGAAAAAGGCACAGACCCAGAACTGTAAGAGCAGCTTGTGGATGTAGACATAAGGAGAAGCTTACGTGCAAATGCTAGATCAGAACCAGACCAACTGAAAGGTAGAAATGATGCTAAGTCCTTGGAATACTGAACTAGTGTTCAATACATGTCCCCTGATCGAGATGAAGACCAAGATTGATTTTAGATCCTGGGGCAGGAGTGAGTCTGCACATAGAAGCCACAGGACCCCAGATGTGAGGAAGGAAGATTCGAGAAAACATCCTGGTTTTGGATGAGATTTTTCTTCCATTTAACATCTGCAGCAAAATCTCTACACGACTATTGTTTCAAACATTCTCTAGATGAGAGGACGAATTAAGGTTAAAGTTAGGAATAATTTACTTTTACATTGGTTTGTGGTGGTACATTCTGTGTGTTCCCACAGGAACCTGTAAATGCTTCTCTCTCTCTCATCTTATTTTATATATAATTTGAAATTCACATACCATGCAATTCATTCATTCAAAATGTACAATTTGATGATTTTTAGTATATTCACAGAGCTGTGCAACGATTACCACAATAAAGTCTGGAACATTTCCATCGCTCCAAATAGAAACTCCGTACCTGTTAGCCCCTGGCAATCACTAATCTACACTTGGTTTCTATAGATTTACATATTCTGGATGTTTCATGTAAATAGAATCATACAATGTGTGTTTTTTTGTGACTGGCTTCTTTTATTTAACATTTTCAAGGTTCATCCAGGTTGTAGCATGAATCAGTACTTCATTCCTTTTTATGGCTGAATAATATTCCATTGTATAGATATACTATATTTTATTTATTCACTCATCAATTGGAGAACATTTGGGTTTTTCCACTTTTCAGCTATTGTAAATAATGTTGCTATGAACATTTGCATGGAAGTTTTTCTGTGGACATGTGTTTTTAATTCTCTTGGGTATATATCTAGGAGTACAATAGATATCATTCTTTACAATTTTATTAAACTAACTGAGGTCACTTAAAAATTAGTTCACTAAACATTTGATAATTGACTTTCCCATCTCAGGTACTCCTTTCCAGTCCTAGAGTTTGAAAATGAACAAAATAGATAAAGTACCTGCCTTCATGGAGCTTACTTTCCTCCACAAAGCTGTAAGCCTTTGAGAACAAGAACTGGAATTATTTTATTCTTTGTCCTCTCCATGGTGTCTAGCACAGTTCTGCTCAATAAGTCAATATAAGAATTAATTTGTGGGGGCCAGCTCCAAGGCCGAGCGGTTAAGTTTGTGTACTCCACTTTGGCAGCCCAGGGTTCGGGGGTTCATGAACCTACACACCACTCATCAAGCCGTGCTGTGGCGCCATCCCACATAGAACTAGAATGACCTACAACTAGGATATACGACTATGCACTGGGGCTTTGGGGAGAAAAAAAATTAAAAAAGAGGAAGATTGGCAATAGATGTTAGCTCAGGGCCAACCTTCCTCACCAAAAAGCATACCTTTAAAAAAAAAAAAAGAATTAATTTGTAGATTGACAACCTATGGGAAAAACTTGAAACTTAGTAATAATGTTTAAATAGAATTTGGTTCATCTCTCACCTACTGAACTGGAAAAAGTTCAATCCTCTTCAAATGCCTCTAATTTGTTAAGAAACCTCCCATTTTACACGTTCCCCTAAATGTAGCCCTCCTGCCTGCCATGAAACATCTACCATTACCCCCTCGATCGTGGAACCCAGGCTCCCACGTTGCTATCATAATGGTGTGGCTTCCTGCCCAGGGCTCTG
This sequence comes from Equus quagga, assembly GCF_021613505.1. Lineage (NCBI taxonomy): Eukaryota > Metazoa > Chordata > Mammalia > Perissodactyla > Equidae > Equus > Equus quagga. The sequence continues at coordinate 13,693,743 of NC_060287.1, read as the reverse complement.
TGGACCTCTGCGGATGCCATTTCAATGTATTTAGGCTCCTCTTATTTGTTTTTTTCTGAATGCCAACTTGCTTTACAGCTACCTCCACGCTACTTAGGTTACACGCTAGGACACTATATTCTGTTACCGAGTTTCCGTGACTAGCCTTTACTCTCAATATCTCATAGAGACTTTTCTGATCCTCAGGTTCTGTGGCTGCTTTCTCCTCTTCCCTGGGACACACCATTGCTGGGGGAGGTCCAATCTGTAGGACAGCCTGATCACCATTCACCAAGCTACTAAAAAATTTTCCCTCTCCTCTGACAACAGCCAACTATGGACCCGGGTTTGTGCACCCTGAATCTGTTTTCTCACCATGAATCCCTCCACTTGCTGGTCTTTGGTGCCTCATGCAGACAGATCCTTGAAGGATCCTTCTTGTGAAGTCTCTAGACATCAGCAAAAGGTCTGAACTATGAGGATGAACAGCTAACGTCTCAAACTTTGTTCTTGCTGCAGCAGCATTTACTGTAAAATGTGATTTGACAACATTTTGTTCAGCATCTCTTCTGACCACCCACGTGTGAATCTATTTTGATAATGGCTTTGTATTTATGAGTTTGGAAATAGATTTAGGAGTAGGCCGATAGTTCAGGTCATGTCAGTATGGCCTGGCAGCACTCTCAATCTGCTGATTTAATTTGTATCTTGTGCAAGTCACTAAAATGCTCTGAAATTCAAGCTCCTCTTTTGTAAGAAGGGGATTATTTACCATCTAGAGTGGTAATGATAATAGCTAATGTTTGTCATCTATTTCTGGGAACTAGGCACAACTTCATGTTCTTTATATCTATCAGCTCAGTGATTCCTCACACTAAATCCCATGAAATAGGTGCTATTTTCAGAGTAAAATCATTTTAAATAACATGGATGGATTAGAAAAGAATCATGCTTATTACTTTTAAAAAGAGGCATGGGCAGGATTCATTCACTTCATCAAACTTTCTCTGTGATTTTGTAAATAATCAATTACATAGTTAACATATCCTTTCACCAGAAAACAAATTATATCTGTTTAGCAAACATAGGCCCCTTCCATAAATAATCTCATGCACGTGCAGTTTAGGCCCCACAGACTATTTTGACTTCCGCTCAGATCTACACTTCCTCACAGAATCTACACTTTTATTCCATGCTTGAATTCCACCCAGGAGATGGAAGTCAGAGCAAAGAGCTCAAGAGTAACCTAAAACACCACAATCTATCAAGGCTCTTTTTATTTATTTATTTATTTATTGGGAGGAAGATTCACCCTGAGCTAACATCTGTGCCAGTCTTCCTCTACTTTGTATGTGGGATGTCTCCACAGCATGGCTGATGAGTGGAGTAGGCAGGTCCACATCCAGGATCCAAACCTGCGAAGCCTAGTCCCCCAAAGCAGATCAAGAGGATCTTAAACCACTCAGACATGGGGCCAGCCCCCAAGGCTCTTATTTATTTTGAATGGAGTAATAACAACTCACTCACTAATTCCAGCCCAGATCTGCCCACCTTGTCTCACTCCCCCAGCCAAAACTGGACCAGTGTTCCCACCGTGAAGATTCTCCCTTGGAATTTTGGTGAAATAGCACGTGGGGATAGTATAAGCCCATTCCTTGGGCTTTCTCTCTTTCTTTAGTCTTTGCCTTGGGACTTCTGTAATAGGTCCCTGCCTTTTATTTTCTTTTCACACAGCGACCTGCATTATTTTCTTCTTGATAGCAAAAAGACACCACTCGGTTAGTCATCAACTTGTTCTTACCTGCTTGACTGCATGCTTTGCACGCTGCTTTGAGATATTTGGCAAGGAATTCAGTTTTGATTAACAAATTCTGTTATATGGTTGAAGAAAAGATTAACTAATTTGTTAAGAATTATAAGCACAAAGTGTTTGGGTTTTTGGGGGGGAGGATGAGGCCAGAAGCACTGTTGATAATCACAAATTTTTGCATTAAAATTCTAGTTCATTAAGTAATCAGCATGGGGGTGTCTGATTGGCTGATTAGATGTAGAGGCAAATCATTTGTTGCTTTTTTAGGGAAATTTCCATCAAAGTGCTTCCACCTAGCGAATTTAAATTAATGTATTATTTTAAATCCATGTATATTTATTTCAAATTGAGTTATCCTGCAGAACAAAGGAGTTGGTTTTTCATCCAGCACATTCATGGCTTCCAGGGTGGAGATGGGGCTGAAAGAAACCTTTGCTGGGCATTAGCTCATGGCTGCGGTTGCTTCTCTGTAGTTGCGCTTAAGTATGCTCTCCCTCTCTCATTCTCTCCCGCTCCTCCTCTCTCTCCATCTTTCTCTCTCATCTACCAACCAAAATCCTGCATCCTAAAGTTCCAAGTTTGCCTCCACAGGCCTATTTAGAAAAAACCTAGTGTGGAATAAAACTGAGGAAGCGTGGATCTAAGCAGAAGTCACAATAGTCTGTGTCAATAGACTGTCTATTGTTTTCTCTGTGGCTATATCCTTTGAACTCGGTTAAAGTGATTCAGTCCATAGTAGTTCAACCAAGGAGCCTACACTTTAGCTCAGATTTCAAAAGATGAGAACGGCTCACCTTGATAGTTAAGGAGCTCCCTGGAAGGGCCTTGGTCACTACCTTGAGCAGCAATGGTATTAATTTAAACAATGGGTAGGTAATGAGATGTATTCCTTCATCCCTGGCCAGGATTTCTCAAAAGGGCTGCAGAGTCAGGCCCCAGCTGGCTGTTGAGAGGGTTTAGAACCATCCCATCCCCTAGGGACACTGACTCTTTCTAATCGGCAAATGCCTAAACTAGGATCCCTTCAGAGACACTACAAGAGCTTCCAACCAAGATTCTGTTTGGAAAGCTGAAAAAAAATCACAATTTGCTAATATCCTGAAGCCTCTGGCTACACCCCTGGGGCATGAGCCAATACTGGTAGGAAACCACTGTGTGCCTCTGCTCCACTTGGAACCCGGAGAGCAACTAATCCTCCCAGACCTCACATCCCTGTTTACTCTCAGTCCCTGCCCAGCAGTCAAGTCCCTTTGACCATCTACCCTCTCCCCTACTCTCTGTCCCAAACTTCACTTCTGCCAGTCCATTTCTCTCTGCTGTTTTCGGTTGTGGCCTATGCATCCCCAATTCTAAGACACAAATCCCCTCCATTTTAGACCTCTTCACAGACTGCTTCTGCCACCTTCTTGCCTTAACCGAAATCTAATAGTCCCCAAAGCCAGCATTTCCCACGCAGACCTTTTTAATGAAGAGTAGGAGTGCTCTATCTCATCCTTCCCCTATTGAAGCTTTTACTCTGAACTATTATTCCTCCACAAGTCAAAATCTGCCCTTTGGGGCTGATGTCAACTAGCTATTTGCCTTGTTATTGCCTTTTACTAACCTTTAGTTAGGGCACCTGGACCACATATTTCCTTTCAACTTGTCAACTTCTTAACTTCTGCTCTTACCCTGAGTAAGTTAAATAGTCATTGAAATGATATTCCCAATACATTTTCTTCACAGTTTCATCTTTAACTCCAAATCTTCTGTTTCCACTCTTCTTGAACTACCTCATGCACATGGCCATCTAGCAGCCCTTGAAATCATTCTGAAATATTCTATGTCTGAAATCTTAAATGCCGGCATCCTATTCATGGGCCAAAAGCTCTTACCATTCCAGATGTCTCCATCCCTTACTCCCACGGTCCCAATTTTGACCTAATACAGGCTTATGCTGCCTTGACCATTCCATTTTCTCCCAATCAGCCAGCATCCTCCTGTCAAGCCAGACCTGTTACCTTCTAGAACTTCTGATGTCATGCATCTACCCAGTGAAACTTCAACCCTAGCTCAAGTCAACAATCCATCTCCAATTCCCTAAAAATCAGTTTGCTGAGTGCTGCTGGAGGAAAGCACACCACCATGTGAAGTGATGCCACCCTGGATTTGTGGTCTCTCTCCTCCCTCATTGGGCTTTCATGCTGCTTGACAATTGTTCAAGGGGATCTTACCAACAACCGATACCATGTTCCACAAAACCTGCTTTGCACGTTCTTAACTCTCCCCAAGGCCTGATGTTTGGCCTTTCAGGTTGCCATACTTTCCCCTGAAACAAAAATGAAATGGTTGCCGTGTCTCTATCATTTTCAAGAAAAGGTTTTCATTTGATGGAGTTGCTATGAATTGATCTTGTAGGTTCTTAGATACTGGCCAGCTAAACTCTTCCCACAATAGAGGACTTTCACAGTCCCTTCCCTGAGCAATATGAATCCATGCAAGAAACACACACAGAAAAAAGGTATTTTCTACACAATATCACAGCAGTTATGGAATTTGTCAGATCCCTGAGAAAATGATCTTATGCATTTTTCTGAATATGGATATGCATGCACATACAAGATATATAAATATGTGTTATACATATATTATTACACACACATATATATATATACAATAGACACAATTCTTTAAACAAATACTCATTAAGCACTTATTATATGCCATTCCCGCTGGAAGGTAAATTCTGTAAGGTCACAGACCTGTATTTCTTTTATTGCTGTTTTTATTCCCAGTGCCTGGAGTTTGTAACTGGGTATAGATTGTAAAGTTTTTGAATTTTCAGGGTCTCTCATGAAATATTGTAGGAGCAAGTCACATACCTTTCCTTGACATCCTCAGTTATCTCGAGTCAAAAAAAAAGAGTCAAGTAATCATAATTGTGTGGAACTTTCTCCTCCTCTATGATCTACATCATCGAGTCAAGAAATCAGATCTATTGGGTAGATAGATTCCATTTTGGCAACAATTTCAGATGTTTCTAATGCCCTGGTGCCATGAAGTTAAGTGCTCAGAATAGTTCCCGTTGATCAGATGCAGTTCAAATAATGCAATAGACCTCCTTCCAGAAGGCATTGTTCTCTCTGCCTAAAGACTCTGGATCTTTCATCTTATCAGCTCCCTTGGCTCCCAGTGAGTCTGGGAGTAGCTGGTGTTGTTCAAGACCTTGTAGTTAATAGTCAATAGCAGAATACTCTTAGGAGACGGTCTTTACTTTCAACTTTACTCTCTAAGGCAGGGTATTCCAAACGTTGTGAGTCTCAAAATGTCCCTGTGTCCGTCACATGGAGTTTCTGAATCCTTCGAAGTTAGCCTTCATCTACAGCTGGGATGTAATGAGCCATTTAATACCAAGGTGTATAATCATGGTATTGCTCTCATACCATACCCTGACAAAGACCCAGCTTCTCCAGTTTCTCCAGGACATTATCCAGGAGTGCATATTTCAGAGCATTACCAGTTTATCTGCATTAATGAATCAGATGTGCAGAAATGTAACAGTGCTACTTTCCCATAGCTCTTCCTTTGTTCACCTCTGAATCTCTCTTTGATCATTAGCAAAAAAAAAAAAAAATTATGTACCTTTAAGGTAGTTTGTTCAGTCATATCCTATTTAAATATAAAATATTCTCTTTGAGGTAAAAATTCGTTCATATTCAGGATTTAAACTTATTCAGTTCATACTTTAATCTCTATAGGACAGCTGTTCTAACCCTCAAAAGATTTCTTTGTCCTTTCTTCAGCCTACAGGGTACAAGTGGAGCTCATCTAATATCATAGTGTCATCTGTCAGGGGGTGGAGTAGGGAGGGTGGATGGAGGCATCCAGTCTTCATTTCTTCCTCCAAATTCTCATTAGGTGACTGAAACGTCTCCTGCCGCATGGCCTGTGGCTGTCGGTTGCTGGCCTCTCTCTTTGCTATGCTTGCTGCTGCTGCTGCTGTAACTGTTACTTCTTGACCTTCACCCCTACAAACTGGCCTCTGCCTTGGCCACCAGTCACAAGGACTGAAAACTGTTCAGTTCTTATCTCAAACCCAACATCTTGCAGTCCACTGGCCCTCTCAGGATATTAGCACCCCCACTCACTTCTGGAGCAACTTCTGGATCTCTTTCTCCAGACCCATCAGACAGCACTGGGCTCAGGGCAAGAATAAAAATGGAGGCCCACATATCATAATTCTAAATACTATCAAGGAAAAGAATTGTTAAATAAAATATATTCTATACTTTTACCTTGACAAATATACTTTTATAATAGCTTAGGCAATTCGAATTTAGAAGTATTACACTACTTGTAGTTCCACACTAAAATGCATTGACATAGGGAAAGCAAGGCTCAGTTTGTGGCCCACTTTCCATTCTCCTCCAACGACTGGCTCATTTCCCCATGGTCTTGTACACACGTGTGGAAATCCCAGCCCATGTATTTAAGTTCCCATCTATACCCCATACTAATCACACTCACACACACACACACACACAAACACAAGTAACCACTTCTTGGCCGCCACTCAGCCCTAGACATGCACACACTGGTGGTATGGCTTACCCTCCAGAGACTAGACCCAGGAAGAGACATGCAAAGCCTGGAGGCAGGCTGATGACAATTTTGGCAGAATTTCCAGTATCACAAGTCTCCAAACTATGGCCTACAATGGTAGGAGGAGGGTGAGCTCTGGGTGGGAAAGTCCCTTTGGTGCCAAGGACTTCTAGTCTTGTGGGATAGGACCTGGTCAGAGAAAGGTCAGTGTGCACCCCTTTAAAGTGTGAGGCCCAGAGCAGGGGTCTAAGGACAGTAGTGTTCTGCCTCCATGCTACAAGAGACCACGGCAACTGAGGGGATGAGGAATAGCTCAAGGCCCTGCTCTGCCTCACACACCATTTCTACTCTGCTTTCGCTGCCGAGGTTGAAGAAAGGCATTCAAAGTTGTCAGTGGAAAATAGTGCATATTCTCCTTTAATGCCGAGATTCCCAAGCCATCCAATGGTCTCTACCTTCCCACCTGGGTTTCAAACTTATGGAGTGGGCCAGAGAATCAGCATCAGACTGGCATCTCAACTCATTTGCTCTCTCTTTCCTCCCTTTTCAGACTTCTCCGTCTAGCCCAGAGTGTTATTGCCTTCTGCAGAGCAGGAAGCTATCCGTATGTTATATCCTGTTTCCTTCTCTATTCCTCATGGTTAACTATTTATGTTGATGGTATTTTTTATTATATATATATTTGGGGTTTATTTACATATGTGTAGTTTAAGGATTAATGAATTCTAAATACTTATTACAGTTAAACATAACTCCACAAGATCCTTCCATTTTCCTTTCCTCAGAGCTAATTTCAGTCTTTCAGCTGATCCTTTTAGTCTATAAAACTCTAACTAGTATCTTATATCATTACTTTTGACTTTTCAGCTTTAGACATTAAACTGAAATGATTTACTGATTTCCCCCCCACCTCCCACCCGCTCTGAATACACACTTGTTATTTCTAATAATAGACTTGCCCAGCAAAAATTCCCCCTATTATGACTTCCTCCCACCTCCTACTGCCTTCAAGATTGGCATCAATATTTATAATAAAGAGCCTGGTAGGCTCATGAAATGACAGCCTGTTACCTGAGCCAAACAGGTCTCCAGGTTCAAAAGATTCCACTCAAGGTGATTGAAGATACTGTTCTACCATGAAAACAGAGTCATATAAAGAGGAGTTCCCTAGAGGAGAATGGATGCCACCTCCAAGGTAAAAAGAAGTTGCTGAACCCATTTGTATAGCAGCATTGGAGTGTCTGAATGGAAGTTCTATTGAGGACTGGATCCATTAGACTGAAAGTCAGATATTTGAAGTTTTGAGTTCATTTTCCTAAAATATTTGGAGATGAGAACAGAAAAAAGAAGCAGTAAAAGTAGGAGATAGAAAATCAGGAGACTACAGCAGCATCGGCGCTAAGAAAGTTTGAAAATCCAGGGAGTGTCAAATTCTCAAAAGCCAAGGCCCAAAAATCCGGTGGATTTCATGATTGAATTGTCACTGTTAGACAGCAAAAGTGGTTTCAGCAGATTAGTCAAGATAGAAACAAGCCTGCGAGGGATTAGGGAATGGCAGCTGTGAAGTTGAAATGAAGAGTATAAGTTATTCTTTTGAGAAGTCTGTTGAGAGAAAGGGAGAGAGAGGAAAAGGATGGGAGAAAATATGAGGGAAAAGCTTGAGATAATGGCAGGGCAAATGGTGGAGTGGGCAGTGAAAATTGCAGACAGAGTGGAAGAAACTAATCCAAAGTAAGATATTGAAGATGCAAAAGAAGAGGATAATCAGAGGCTCAAGGTCATGGACACAGGTCAAGGGATTAGTTTTGAAACTAATCCACTGAAACCAGAGGCAATAATAAAACGAAGCTGAGGGAATGAATTCAGAAATATTTCAGTGTAGCTGATAGCATGGGGAGAAGAGATGTTTTAGTGCAGAAAGGAGAAAGATTAAAAGAGAAAGCTCATTTCAGATGGCTTAGATCTTCTTATCAGTTTCCACAGTTTCAAGTCAGAGATGTGGTTACCTGCTGAAAATAAAGAGACCAAAGAGGGTGGGACCTGGAGGATTTAGAGAATTTTTTAAGTCATGGAAAATCCATGGCAAATAATTTTCATAGGAAATCAACAAAAGGTGTAAATTTGTACAAGAAGCAAAGTTTTGTGGGATGTAAACTCCAGTCTTTTATCCTTCGTTTCATGAACCTGTATGGGATTCCAGGCTAATCCCATAATATCACTTTCAAATTGTCCCAGATAGTCAACCCAAAGCCATAAGCAATCAATGCAGACTGGATTCCTCAATACCAAAACCTGGTAAGCTAGATATGAATTCCTTGCGCTTTCTAACTTTTTATTTTTTCTCCATTTCTTGATGTTTCCCTGTTGGACCCTTATGTGTCATTTTGGAGGCTCAAGGGAATCTGTTATGGTTTACACAGGCATGCCAAGGTACCTTCATGTAACTAAGAATCAGTTTCAGAGAAGAGAGAAAGCATGGGGAGGGTTGGTGAGTGGGTCGGGGTAGGTGTACAGAGCTAGGGTTGGAGATAGGACTGAGCATGAAAGGTGAGGAGGAAAAGGAAATGTGAGATGAAGGATGGATGTCTTGTGAGTCTAGGGCTCCACTGGGAGGGATTTTGCCCCCAGGAGATATTTGATACTTGCAGACGGGGCGATGCTACTGGCATCCAGTGGGTAGAGGCCAGGGATGCTGCTAACCACTGGGCAATGTACAAGACAATCCTCCACGAAAAGAATGATCTGGCCCAAAATGAATAGTGCCAAGGTTGAGAAACCCTGGTCCAGGGACCCTGAAGGGAAGCGAAACTTTGGCAGGCACAGTATCTTTTTTATCTGGCGCCAAGCAACTGACAATGATGGCTGAGGGCATTGATTTTAATTCTAATATATGATACAACATTCTCATTATTTTTCCAAGAGACATGATTAAGTAATGTTTTAGTATATACTGACCTAATTCAAAGAAATTATATATTTTGAGTTGTGGCAAAAGCCAATTTTTGCACTCTGTCCATACTGTGATGTCTTTGGCTGTACACCACATAGCTAATAATTGGATGGTAGGTTGGGAGTCTATTGTCTATACTGACAATGGATGTTGGTATTATGATTATGATATAGCAGCACTTCATACCCGCTGGTTATTCACTGGCCTTGTGTTTTTCTCTAGATGCTACCTTGAAGAGGTTAGGTCTAGAATCCGATGAAGCTGTCTCTTTGTCTATTTCATGTTCTGTTACTATGTTACATTTGCTAAAGGCCAAAAAGAATTCCAAATGCATTGCAAGTCTGAACAGGAAGAGGAGAATTATGTTTGTTGTGGTCCAAAGATTCTGAGGGATTCAGCTGAAGGGAAAAAAACTATGGGATAAAGAGAAGAAAGAAGAATGGGAGGGGGAGAGAGAATAATTTCCATATGGCATGTGAGAAGAGGAGGGGAACTAAGGACTGAGAAGAAAGAAGAAGGGCCTGGCAGCTTAATAACCTTTCCCAGCAATGAATTTATAGAAGTTAGTGGTGCTTCAAGAAAATGAAAGAGTGTGCCTGATGCCTTTTGAAACCGGAGGTCTGTTCGCAGCTTTTCATCTTCTGTGCCTCCGTTATACGTAAATCAGGTTTCATGGCATATTAGAACTGTGAAGACGACTCAATATGCCAAAACGTGTGATGGATCATTTGTGCTTCAACTCTGCAGTTTAAACAGCAGTCACTGAATTGAAACTCGAAACTTCCCTTGCCAAATCACAGACAACTTCAGGGTTCACTCAAATGAATGCACCACCTCTGTCTGAAGAGAGCCACGGCTTTCCTCTGCCTGTTCCAGTTACGTACCACAAACGTCCAGTGTGTCTGCTTGTTTTTATCGCAAGAACGTGAGCAAGACTAGAGTACAAGAATTTTCTTCATGCGGCATCGTCAATGTAATCTCTAGTTCTCTTACTACATTATCTTTGTCTGGTCAGCAGAAACAGAAGTTAGGATGAAATACAACACCAAACTACTTTCACCTTTTCAGGAGCAACCTGCTGAAAAATAATTATTCCTGGAGAGCAGGCCCATTGGATTAAGTAGAGCGCTCCTGATTTCTCTGTGTTATCAGCCACATATGCTTATTGAGCTCTCGCAACTGAAGACCAAGCAAAGCAGCAGCAGCAGCAGCAGCAGCAGCATCATGATCATCATCACCAGCATCACCGTCATAATCCTCATGACCATCACCTTGTCGGGTATATTTTAAAATTAATTCCTTCTTTAGTTTTTCCCTTAGAAATAACTTGTTTTAGTCAGAGAGAAATAACTATACTCTGCCCACTCCCCTCTATAGATATTTTTGTAAACAGAAGGTGTGGGCCCCCTCCTGTGGCACTATTTCAAGTTCTATATCAAAGGCTGGATCAGCTATAGGAGGGAGAGTTCAAGGCAGGGAGTATCTGACTTTCTTTTTCTTTTTTTTTACTTTAATTATATATACTCACATAAAGATTATTTGAAAAATCCTGTGCAAATGATTGCAAAAAAAACTAAGATTGTGGACTAAACAGGGTTTCGAAAACTAAGCTTATTTCATGAGATAAATTATCTCGTCTCTGCTAACCATGTACTATTATTTATGCGTATTTACTCACAGGTTCTTATCTCAGTAATTCTAGGGTTTGTATTATACCTCATTTCTGCTTCTAGACCCTGAACCCTCGCTCTGACCTATCACGCTCACATGAATGAGCGAACCACAGTGACCGGGAGGGACTTGGGCAATGCATGCATTGGACCACAGAGGACTTTACACCTTCATCTCACTGGTCTAATTAGCTGCATAGTTAGAGGAGCAGCCAGGAGCTGATGCCAAACGTAAACAGACCACATGAACCCATGGCCACAACCTGGAGGAAGAAGACCACTTCAGCTGGATAGCTGTGAGGTCAATTCAGAGTCTCTCATATGCACAGAAAAACTCAGGCCCCAAAGTTGTGCCCATGCCTATAATCATCAGCTCCTTAGCTGCTCAGCCCAGTGATGCTGGCAACAACTTTGTCCTAGGTGTTTTTTCTGGTCTCTTCTGGGGCCATTCTGAATCTTGAAATCGCACTAGCCAGGATATAAAAATTACTCACGCTGTAGGGTGGGGGCGGGGGCAGAGGTTGGAGGGTCCGGATTAGCAGGGTGCAATAGAATTTTCAGTGTTGATGAACATGTTCTCTATCTGCATTCTCCAATACAGTAACTACCAGCCACATGTGGCCACTGAGAATTTTAAATGTGCTAGTATGATTGAGGAAGTGAACTTGAAATATCACTTAATTTTAATTAATTTAAATTTACATTGCTACATGTGGCTAATGGCTACTATATTGGACGGTGTAGTTGTAGATATCCTCTTTCCTCCTTAAATGTTTATGTGCTTTCTTACAAATGTCATAGTGCCTTTGACTCTTATAATTCACTACATTTTTTTTCCAGGAACAAAACACAGTTAATGTTTCCAAATTTATTTTGGAAATACATCCATTAGGGTGTTTCTACAATATTTTCGTTCCTAGTCAGTCCTAGTCAATCTGAACTTTATAAATTGGTTGTATAAAGCTGTGGATAGCCATTGCAAATGGATTCCAACACATTTAAAAAATGTATCTAGTCTTATTCTGACTGCATTTAAATTCTGAGTTCTGAGTGTACTCGGCAGGTCACTTTGTTCTGGGTGTGTCCTTAGCTACCCAGTCTGGGCTCTATCCTAGGCTGAAAGATTAATACATGTAGTTCCATTAGCATCAGTGGGAGTTACCAATGGAAGCCTTCCAAGTCCCAGCGAGAGAAGAGGCCTCCCTGCCTCCTCTGGCTTTTAGCTAATCTGTATTGTCAAGAAACTCCTTGTGCATTGTGCCACATCTGAGGTGTGGGAAGGAGTCCTGGGTTCAGGAGGTGAAGCAGGCAAATTCTTTAGGTAAAGTTGGGTTAGTCCCTTTGTTCCTTGGCTTGACGTTTATATCCTTCTAAAAAACCTTTAATGAATTCCTGTTCCGAAGCTGCAGAAGGTTTCTTCGGCTCTCAATTAAGTTTTAGGCAATGTGCTATTATACCCACTAAGCATTAATATTAAGAAAATGTCCTTTTTTGTTATTGTATCAAACCATGCCGATGTCAATTAAAATTTAAAAATTAGGAAGTGATAGAAATCAAATGTTAAACATAAGAATTACAGACTTTTCTCCATAGAGTAGATATAATTCTTATTCACCTGATGCTTTCCTGTCCTAAATGAGCAAAGGACAGGAGTTCTTGGCTCCCATACATCGTTGGTCTCAAACCCTGAGTTATGCAATTTAGAATCAGCACCTTAGAGCAAAGGGGATGGATATTCAGAAGCATTCAAATGGTTCATCCAGTAAAGGACACAAATGTAATAGAAACGTCAAAGAACTCCTTCGACATTCTTTGAGGGATGGGTTTCTGCCTCGTTCCAGGCCAAGAGCAAAGAGTAAAAAAAGAAGTAGATGGTTTCTTCTCCCTTCCCAAAGCAACTCGTCTAGCCTCTGCTTTGACAAACTCTTCATCCCTGTCTTCATCTCAGAAGACCAATGACTCTGTAACTTCCACGTTCTTTTAAGATCTCCTTTCCCCATATCCTTTCTGGGGTCAAAAAACACTTGCCAAGCCTTGCCATTCAATTCCTCCTCAAACGTTTTCTATTGTGTCCTTGGTCTTCTTTCTGGTTGAACTGGAACTATCTCAAATTGTGGCAATATCTGGAGTTCTTTTTTGAAAACTTTCTTTTGCCTGATTAAATTATTTTTTCCAGATGGTAAGTGTCATTCCAACAGTGTTATGGGTAGAAGAGAACACAGACTCTTCCATTTAGAATATTAATTCTAATGACAAATTCTTCATGTTATTATGTCAGAGTAGGGGCTGAGTCATTCTCCTCAGTGGACATTGACCTTTAAAAGAGATCATGTTGATGGTGAAGGGCAGAAGGTGAAATGATGGGAAGAATCAGAATGTGGCTCTCACCTACCTCGGTCATCAGGGTTAAGCAGAGTGAGATAGGCAAAGTTAGTTTCTTTCTAAATTTTCCTTCCTTACCCAATAGAAATTTTGCTTTTCTCTACTCAGCAGCCATTGTCTACAAATATAGAATTTACTCACTCTCTTAGTTTATTCAGGCTTCCATAACAGAATACCATAGACTGGGTGACATCAACAGAAATTGATTTCTCACCATTCTAGAGGCTGGACATCTAAGATCAAGGCACCAGCAGGTTTGGTTTCTGGTGAAAGCCTGCTTCCCAATTCATAGTCAGCCATCTTACTGTGTCCTCACGTGGAAGGAGTGAGGGAACTTTCTGGGGTCTCTTCTGTAAGGGCACTAATCCTATTCATGAAGCCTCCACCATTATGACCTAATCACCATCCAAAAGCCCCACTTCCAAACAACATCACATGGAGAGATTAGGTTTCAACTTATGAATTTTGGGAGGGACACAAACATTTAGTCTATAGCACTCACCTTACTGGGTATTATATGGATCTGGCTAGATTTCTCTCACCTCCCGCCAACAGGTCATGATTAGCCCTTCCTGCTTACCTCACTCAACTCTGCCTTTGTTAAGAGGTGGGTAGGTATGACCCCATTTGTCAGCTGGAAAAAAATATTGATTGGAAGGGCTAACCAATCTTTGATTACCCAGGCATAATGCAAATGCCATGCCCTTAGACCAGGCACGCTTCCTTGAATTCTATGATGTCAAAGAGGGCAGTTCACAAGCGAACTTAAGAAGATGCTCTAAAGAAGACGGCTAGAGGGCCTTCTGCTCCAATAACACACAAACATTTTCCCTGTGCCTTTTTGGAAATCACGTCTCTGTAGTGAATTTCTCCATTCCCGGGGCTTTCCTTCTCTCATGTTAAGAATATGAGGCCACAGAGGGGGAAAGGAAGTATCATAGTGGAATTGTGGGAGAGAAATTTTTGAGCAATCAGGCCTACAGAATCTCACAGGCCATACTGTGTATGTAGGAAGTCACTTATTTCACATACACATGGGGTTGCCCCATCCAAACAGAGATTGAAGGCAGCAAAAATTGAATAAATCATGTCAATACAGGCCTCAGGCCTAAGTTCTCTAGCTTGCTAAGTCAATTCCATCTGGCTTAATTTTGCCTTTAGAAGGTGGTGGACAGTTGAGGAACAGCCTGAGCACTTTTCGCATTTTATCTGAGGATGTTGCTCTTTGGCGTTCTCCCAAAGTGTCTGCAGGTTTGGTGCTCATAGACCCCAAAATGAGTCTCCCAGAAGAAGCGTGATTTTAGCACATCGTGCTGTTGGTGCCCTTACTTTCTCATCTGGTTGTTTATCCCTCTGAGTGCAGACCAGAATAGCCCTATGTTGCCCTGCCTTATTACTTAGAAAAGGCAATCTAATTTGCTGTCTCCTGAACACAGTGCAATCCTTAGCTATCTCACTTTGTCTGATTAACTTATCTTCATCTTTTCCCCAGATTTCATTCATTTGCATTTTCCCTAAATTTATTTAATTATGTTATCTCCTTATTTAGAGCCTCTTTGGGTTGAGGGAAGCAGGAAGATGCAGAGGACAGTAATGGCTCAGTGACGTTATTTGGAGCCTGATTTTTATTCTGTTAATGAGTCCCTAGATAACCTTTGGAAAGTCAGCGAGCCTCTTTCAGCCAAAATTTCTTCACCTTGAAAAACTGGGCAAAGAACAGTGCACCCCCTGAGGTGCCCGTGGGGAAAAATTAACACAATAAAATTAATAAAGTGAAAGTGATGTACAAATCAGCAGTTGGGAGGACCACAGGAATATATTTCCTTCCTTGCAGATTAATTGAAATATCTGTTATTTTAGAATCTGACCATTTCTATAGGGTGGGGAGGCAGCAGTCTTTGAATTTGTTAATGAGTTTGCTTCTTCAATGCTTCACGGCCTTAATGCCCATGAGGAAAGCGATACTAGCACCTTCTACAAAACCAGCTCTTTTCATGGTCTTTGTCCTCCTATTTGTGTCATCATCATAGTCAGGGCTGATTTTATGATTGGAGTATGCTGGGGACGTTTCTACTCCTGCTACAAGATATATTCCTCATTCAGATATGACAATGATTTAAATCCTCACCAGTAGAAATTTGTCTCCTTAGGTCTGAAAGGCTTTTGATTCTTTGGTAGTCCCCAAACTTTATATATATATATATATGTAAGAAAGGTAATAGATACATGAAAGGATATTATGTGTTTGTATATATATATGAAGGTAATACTTTATGCATTATTATTGCATCTCTAATACATGCTGAGGAATTGTAAAGACTAATGCCATAGCTAACATCGTACTCAATGATGAAAATCTGAAAGCTTTTCTTCTAAGATCAGGAACAAAACAAGGATACCCACTCTGACCACTTTTATTCAGCATGCTACTGGAAGTCCTAGCCAGAGCCATCAAGCAAGAAAAGAAATAAAAGACATCTAAATCAGAAAGGAAGAAGTAAAATTGTCTCTATTTTCAGACAACATGAAATTATATATAGAAAACCCTAAAGACTCCATCAAAAAACTATTAAAACTAATAAACTAATTCAGTAAAGTTGCAAGACACAAAATCAATACACAAAAATCAGTTATGTTTCTATACACTAACAACAAACTATCAGAAAGAGAAATTGAAAAAACAATTTCATTCACGATTACATCAAAAAGAATAAAATACCTAGGAATAAGTTTAACAAAGAAGGTGAAAGACCTGTACACTGAAAACTGTAAGACATTGATAAAAGAAATTAAAGAAGACACAAATAAATAGAAAGATATTTTGTGTTCATGGATTGAAAATTAATATTGTTAAAATGTCCGTACTACCCAAAGCAATCTACATACTCAGTGCAATCTCTATCAAAATTCCAATAGCATTTTTCACAGAAATCGAAAAAACAATCTCAAATGTGTATGAAACCACAAAAAACCCTGAATAGCAAAAGCAATATTGAGAAAGGAAGACAAAACTGGAGGCATCACACTTCCTGACTTCAAACTATATTACAAAGCTATAGTGATCAAAACAGTGTAGTATTGGCATAAAAAGAGACGCATAGATCAAAGGAACAGAATAGAGTCCAGAAATAAACCCACACATATTCAGTCAATTAATTTACCACAAAGGAGCCAAGAATATACAATGGAAAAAGGATAGTCTCTTCAATAAATGGTGCTAGGAAAACTGGACAGCCACATGCAAAAGAATGAAATTGGACCCCAACTGACACCATACACTAAAATCAATTCAAAATGGATTTGAGACTTAAATTTAAGACCTGAAACTGTAAAACTCATAGAAGAAAACATAGGGGAGAAGCTCCTTGATGTCAGTCTTGGCATTGATTTTTTCGGATTTGATGCCAAAAGCAAAGGCAACAACAGCAAAATAAACAAGTGGGACTACATAAAACTAAAAATTTTCTGCACAGTAAAAGAAACTATCAACACAATGAAAAGGCAGCCCATGAAATGGGATAAAATATTTTCAAATCATATATCTGATAAGGGATTAATATCCAAAATATATAAAGAACTTACACAACTTAATAGCAAAAAAGCAAACAATCCAATTAAAAAATAGGCAGAGTAACTGAACACACCTTCCAAAGAAGGCACACAAATGGGCACCATTAAAAGGCGCTCCACATCACTAATCATCAGGGAAATGCAAATCAAAACCACAATGAGGTATTACTGCACACGTGTTGGAACGGCTCTTATCAAGAAGACAAGAGATAACAAGTGTTGATGAGGATGTGGAGAAATGGAAATCCTGTACACTACTGATGGAAATATAAACTGGTGCAGCCAATATAGAAAGCAGTATGGAGGTTCCTCAAAAAATGAAAAATGGAACTGCCATATGATCCAGCAATTCCACTCCTGGGTATACATCCAAAGGAAATGAAAACAGGATATCAAAGAGATATATGCTCTTCAATATCAAAGAGATATATGTTCTTCAATATCAAAGAGATATATGCACTTCAATGTTTATTGCAGCATTATTCACAATGGCCAAGATATGGATACAACCTAAGTGTCCATGAATGAATGAATGGAGAAAGCAGATGTGGTATATATATGTACATATATATATATATTCATAATATACACAACAGAATATTATTCAGCCAGGATAAAGAAGGAAATCCTGCCATTTGCAACATGGTTGGATCTTGAGGGCATTATGCTAAGTGAAATAAGCCAGACAGAGAAAGACAAATACTGCATGGTATCACTTATATGTGGAACCTTAAAAAAAAATTCCGGCTCATAGAAACAGTACAAAAGTGGTTGTCAGGAGCTAGGGGTGGGGGTGGAGGAAATAGGGAGAGGTTGGTAAAAGCATACAAACTTTCAGCTCTAAGATGAATGAGGTCTGAGGACCTAATGTATAATTATGGTGACCATAGTGGATAATGCTGTATTGTATAATTAGAATTTGCTAAGAGCAGAACTTAAAGCTTCCTACAAAAAAAAAAAAAGAAATATAAATATGTGAAGTGACAGATGTGTTAATTAACTGGACGAGAAGAATCCTTTCCCAATGTATATATATATCAAATCTTCACAATGTACATTTTAAATATCTTACAATTTTATTTGTCAATCATACCTCAATAAAGCTGAGTAAAAGAATCCATTTGGATTTTTAAAATTTTTACTGTCCTTTATCTGTTCCACGATCCCATGAAGAACATAATATTACATTTATTCCCTATGTCTTCTTAGTTTCCTCTTGGCTGTGATGGTTTCTCAGACATTTCTTGTTTTCGATGACTTTGACAATTTTGAGTAGTACTGGTCAGTATTTTGTAGAATCCTTCTTAATTGGGGTTTGTCTGATGTTTTTCTCATGATTAGACTGGGGCTATGGGTTTAGGGGGAGGAAAAACAGAGATAAAGTGCCATTATCATCATATTCAGGGTATATATGTCATCATGACTTATGGTTGTAAGGATTGTGTCAACGTGGAGAAGCAATGCCCCTCTAGAATGGGCAGCTGCAGTGGAACTCCATCCGATGGCTACTCTGTAGGAATCCTGCCCGGTGTTGCCTGTTCTTGATTTTTCAACAGAAGCCAGAAAGCTCAATGTTTATGTGAAACATCCAACTTTTAAATATTGACAACTAATTTAAATTTAAAACACAAAGGTTCCACACTTGTATGGGCCAAATCAAACGTGTCTGTGAGCCAATGTTAGTCTATGGTCACTAGTTTCCAAACTCTTTTGAAAATATATGGGCATCATTAAAGCTTTTAAAGCCCGAAAGAGGCATTACTCAATTTGGATGTTGGCTTTGTGCTTTGTAAATCATTTCTCCTAGTGATAGGAGGGAGAGAAATGGGTGGAGGAGAATCAGGGAACAGAGATCAGGACTACCATTGCTTTGTCACTACAAGAGCTAATGAAGACTTGACTGAAGGTGTGGGTAAGGGGATTGAGAGAAGGTGATAGACATGGAGACATTTCAGAGGTAAAACTATGAGGATTGGTGATCTGTTGGCTTTCCTGGATGGAGGTGAGGAAGACATCAAAAATTATGTCAAGGTTTCTGGCTTGAGAGACTAAAGGAATGGAATGTCATGGTCTGAGATGGGGAATGTAAGGAAGGAGCAGATTTGCAAGAGCAGACAGAGGTGTCTCTGAGTTTGTCCAGTTGGACACATTGAATGAGAAGTGAAAATACAAATTAATTTCTGAAGAGAGAGATCTTGGCTAGAGATCTAAGTTAGGGTGTGTCTTCAAAAAACAAATGATAGCTGCAATCATAGTAGGGGACAAGAGCACATGTGAAGCACTGAGAAAAGTACATAGTCTTTCTTATAGGAGGGTATGGAGGAAAGGAAGCCAGCGAAAGGCGACACTAAGAATACATCTTGTGAAAGGCAACACTAATAATACATCTTGTTCGGGGGCCAGCCCTTTGGCATATTGGTTAAGTTCCTACGCTCCACTTCAGTGGCCCAGGGTTCACAGGTTCAGATCCCGGGTGCAGACCTATGAACCGCTTATCAAGCCATGCAGTGGCAGTCGTCCTACATAGAAAATAGAGGAAGATGGGCACAGATGTTAGCTCAGGGCTAATCTTCCTCAGCAAAAAGAGGAGGATTGGCAGAGGATGTTAGCTCAGGGCTAATCTTCCTCAAAACATTTTTTTTAAAAAAAGAGTGTATCTTGTTCAACCCTTTCTCTCCACTGTCATGTTCTAAAGGGATTAGGAATTCCTACTCAAAACTTCCATATTTGCTTCCTCTGCTTCTTCACTATCCACCTACTGCCTCCCCTTTTGGTTTCTGGACTCTGCGTCTCTATGTCTTTAAACCTTGACCATCCCCCTAGGACTCCCTTCTATCTTGCCACCAAGGATGCAACACAACTCTTGCTGTCTTCCCTCCTCTCTAATAATTTATTTTCTCTCCTTGGCTTGTTTTATTTTTTTTCCCACCTCTACATGGACTTTGGGTGGAGAGCTGGGTTGAAACGCGTGTTTTGTTTTTCACAGGCTGTGTGGCTTTGGATAAGTATCCTAACCTCACTGAGCTTCAGTACAGTGATCTGTAAAATGGACATAATGCCTACCTCTGGGTTTGGTTGTGTGGATTAAGACCTTTAACATAAGCCAAACACCCATCGTGTGCCTGCTCTGAGCAGGGCCTCAGTAAATAAAGACTCAATCTTAACTCGGACTGCTCTTCCTCATCCCTCAGCATTTTGTTTGTATCTCTCACCAGCAACGTACGTTTCTACTGTGTTTCTCCACTATAGTTGAAGCTCTTAGAGGACTAGGAATGGAATACATCCAAATTTATATTTATGCGCTTTTCATAGCACACAGTGAGGGCGTAGTAAATAACTGAAAATATTCGTACACATAAACATCTACAAATAAATATCTCAATAAATATTTGGAACATTGTAGGCCTTGACAGATACCTGCCAAAGGAATGAAACATGCTTGTGATTATTTAAATGCTATTCTAATGTACAGAAAATATGGGAAAAGGAATCTTAGCTTGATTTTATGAAGCACAAGCAAGTAATATCCTCAATTCTGAGTCTTTGAGGCGCTCGTGCATCACCATGGGCTCTGCTCCTTTCTGCAGTAAAATATTAATCCATGCTATCACTGGAAGGAGCAGCACCCTAACCGACCCGCTGGGTAACCGGTCAGAAATCCTGCCTCCTTGGCACTTGCGGCCGGGAGACGGAGCAGGAATCGCAAGTGCCTGGAGCTGGGCCAATGCGGAGTTGGGTCCCCTAAACCCTTACCTGAAGCACACTTTCAAACCACATTTCCCAAACCACCTGCCCTCCTGTGTTTTGTTTTGACTCTGTTCACTTCCATGAAGATAAAGAATGAAAAAGAACTACGCCCATTCCAGGAAAATTGGTGTCAGGACACAAGAGGCTTCAGTGACTCGGAGAAAAAGAGATGAGAGGAAAGGCTAAAGAGATGGCGTGTGGCCTTCGTTCTGCGAGATATTAACCCCATGACCTGGGCAAGTTGCTAACCTCTCTGAGTCTGCTTCCTCATCTGTAAAATGGGGACACTAATTAATGTCTTGCCACCTTCCCAAGACTCTTGCTAAATCAGGTCCAATAATGGGGATGCTTTGAAAAAGTGAGTTTCCCTCTGGGTCTTTAGTAGATACATTTAAAAAGTAATGAAAGAGGGGTGCTCCAGGCAGAAATGACTAACATTGATCTACTGTCATACAAGGAAAGGGTTTGCTCAATTCTCAAGGGTAAATCTAGTGTTTGTTCGATCTTTGATACTTACAGAGGGAAGCTTTGACCTGTCTTGAAATTGCCCTTACAAGAGCTTACTTCAAAGGGCTTCAGTTTTATGTGTCTGCTTGGACCTTAGTTCCTCCTTAGAAATATATTTTGACCTAGTCTTTCCTATGTCCTTATATCGATTGCTTTTTGTACACGCACAAATCCTCAAGAAATGGGTCTGGTACCATTTAAGCTTGTATATAAAGCAGAAGGGTAAGAATCTGGGAAAATAATCTGTCAGTTGTATGTAATAATCGTCTTAAATAAGCAGTTCAAGGCTTATCTAAAGCTCGCCAGAGCTAAACAAAGAAGGCAGTCAGCAGAGCCTCAGACGCTGAACTCTGCACCCTGGCTGGACCTTGCACTGGGCAGCCTGGTAACAGGAAGGCAGCAAGACACACTTTGAACCGGGGCTTCTAAGGCCGCGGTGAGGTTATAGACAGGGTGACAGCCGCACTTTGCAGCCTGAACTTTGTACCTAGACGCAGGGGCATTTAATCTCCATAACAGCCACTTTGGTTCATTACTGATTAACAGCTCCTCCTTGAGTAAAGTTCTTTGTTAATGGAGTTTTAACATACGCTCTCTCTCCCCTTTAGTCCTGCCACTGGGATGGGCATCTGTGCTTATTTCACTATCTGTCCCAAACACGGGCTGGTCTTTCCATGGGCAAAGCTTTGCCTCTGCTCAGAACAAAATTGGCGCTTGTAGAGGTGTCACGTGGTAATGACTGCTCCAGAGGCCACACGCTTCTCTCAGATTTACATTCGGAGAAGGTAACCATGGTCCTGGTGCCATTAAATGTCACACCAGGCAATGACGGGTATCCCTTCACCTCTCCCCACAAAGCACCTCTTTTCTTTTTGCTCTTTCTTTTTACCCATTTTTTTTCCTTCCCCATTTTCTCCTCCTCTCCTTATTTCTTTCTGCACGTTCAGCCTCTCAGTGGCACTAGAGTTAAATAATGGTGACCCCTGTCACATACATCATTTCCCCAGCCAGTGTAGCCAAGGCACGTTTTGTTGCAGCTGGAAGTCAAAGCAATTTAAGTGCACATTCAAGTCTCCTCCTTTCCAAATAAACACAGTTGTACTTAACTTCAATGCATGGGTAAGTGATATTCGGTAAGCTTGAAGCGTTAGCTATTTAAAGAGAGCGCCTGGACTCTAGAAAAGGGGAAGTAGAGTTGTTAGTGAGCCAAGCGTTAGTTACCATCTACAAAATAAATACTAGTCCTGCTGAAAATACTCAGACTTCCATGCCCCCAAACCAGGGAAGATACAGATTCCTCAATTGCTAAATTTCGTTCAATACTGATCAATAAATAGGCTTTGGTTTCTGGGACCCGGGGCTGGGTAACTACAGGCTATTCATTTAGGAACTAACCAAGACCAAGGAGCCCCCTCAGAAGCTTTGCTTGAGGGTTTAGGGGCCCAGAAATTAACCTTTTACCAGTCGCTGCTTTGTCTATCCTGGAGTAGTCGACCTTAATTCAGACAATAATTCACTCTCTTCTCGTTTTTCTTTTTATGTTTAAAAATGCCTGTGTCTAGCTCCCATTCACCAAAGGGTCAGCCCTGAAGTCAACCATGTCTGGGCACCATGGATCAAAACCCCCCATCCTCCCTGGCCCTCTCTCACTCTCCCACCCGCACATACACCCTCCAGCTATCTGGTTCAGCTCTCAGACCCCAAGTCCATTTATGCCCGACCTGGTTGACCAAAAGAAAAAAGCCAGAGTCTGAGTTGACACATCCCTGCGATACTTTCCTCTTTTGTTTTCTCCTAGTTTTCTCTCCTTGCTCCTCCTCCTCTCTCTCTTTCCTTTCTCTTTTCTTCTACTTTTTTCCCTTCACTCCTTTCTTTTTCCCTAACTTGGCAAACATGTAGTTTTCAAACTCATCGCTGGAGCCCAAGTGAAAAGGTACAGGAGTGGGTCTGGCTTCTCTCTGCACATTGCCTTCCCTCATCCCTACTGTATTTTTGCAAGCCTGCCATGCCAAAGGGTGTGACCCAGTCATTTATCCTGGTATCTGGATTCGGATTATTTATAAGAAGAGAAGGGAAATTAAAAACAAAGATAAATCCTTCGGAAACATTGAGCCTCCAGCTTTTATGTTCCCTGTCATCCCTGGATGATCCACAGACCCTATATATCTCATTTTCTGCACTTGGCTTTCCATGGACCACCCTATTTCACTGCGGGGTGGAAGGAGTTTCACTGTTCCCATGGCAGCAAGGTCTTTGGTACTAAAAGGCTGCACTTGGGGCTCTCAGGGCTTGTTCCCTCCTGCAGCCTTCTTTTTCTCATGGCTTTCTTCTTGGGGCACTCCAACCCCACACCTGGCTTGCCAACTGCTCCTCCCAAGGCTATGGATTAGGGCCACACCTGTTTGGGATTTACTCAATCTGAAAAATAGTAAGGCTCCTCAAGAACACCGAATTACCTTTGCCCCGAAAGTGGTGCAATCAGATGCTTCCGCAGCCCCTTAGGACAGCCGGGGCTGCAGACGTGGCCTCCAAATTCAGGCCCAATTACCATAAACACAACACCAATTACCCCAAACAGAACACAGCAATTGAGCCTTGATTTATATCCCCTCCTGACAACTCCACCTGCCTCTCAAACCCAGAATCTTGCCACCTGCTCCAGGCAGAAGGTTTAACACAGTATGAACAAAGGTCATTACAGCTCACATAGCTGATAGCTATAAGACACAAGACAAAATTAGTCTGATTTTATATCCACTATAATAGTACAAGCTTGAAGACAAGAAACATGAGGTTTATTGAATTCGTTTTCTTTCTTCTTTTTTTTTGAGTAAAGATGAATTCAATGAAGCAAACATGATTATCCCATTTGGTTCCTAGGTCCTGACCAGTGATTGATAATTGACGAACTAACATGAGTCCAGTATTTCATGAAACTCCTATATGACATCAACTCTTCCTGTCCGTATCCTTCCATCTCTTCTCCCACTGCACACGAATACGCACACAGATGCACGTGCACATACGCACACAGGAACAGGAGCGAAGAGTTGAGGAAAGCAGACAGTAATCTTGCTGTAGATTAGAAGGAGCACCGGACGAGATCAGCCAACGATGACAAGTGTCAGCACCAGGATCTGTACCAATCTCCTGTGTGATATGGATATTCATTTATACTTTGTCATCAGTATTTTCATCTGTAAAATGATACTTGGAGATATCCTCTGGCTCCCAGACTGAAAAGTTGAAGGAAACAAATGAAAAAAAGGCAACTAGCAAAGACAAAGGCATTGCGCGCTGAGAGCAGGAAGGGAATGGAGAGAGGGAAAGAACATTCTCCAAGAAGGATGCTATCGGTCTGGTTTCTCTGAGCCTTCACAGCAATCTCTCCTGTAATCTCCAGACAAATCCCCTTTCCTCTCATCATATTCCAATTTCTTCTTTATAGAAAATATACAGATACTATAGGAAAAGACAGGAATGGGGGATACTGGTAAATTTTGCCTGGTATTAAACTATTTAGATGGAGTACAAAGATCAACTAATTATTGTTTGACATAATCAATCAACTCCACAGCCCATTAATTTCCACCTGCGATTTCTTCTAGGTGCTAATTTTGCATTTATCTTTGGCATAAATTAAGGTTAACTGCCTTTGATTATCTAAGGAGAGCTGCTCTGGGTGGAGAAAAGAATCACAGACATTTTAAAATGTTCATCTAGTTGCTGGTTCTCAATACCAGTGCTTTCGTGAACACCTAGTTACTGGTGATCACTTTCTGTGTTTTTTATCCTATTCCTAAAACGGTACTCCAAACCTATTTGATACGAAAGGTCCAAACCTCATGTATGTTTTCTCCTCTTTAGCTGGTTCATCAAGGCACGTCTATTTCAAGCTGTTTTTCCCATCCTCACTTTGAACCTATCTACTGCCTTTCCCAGTTATTTCTTCCATTTCTGAGGTCTGTATAAAGGTAGACAATAGCTCTGTTTCCTTTTAGTGCATCCTTTCCTGACTTCAAGTCCTTGAGACACTTTATTTGCTAGCATAACTCTTGAAATAGGTTTTCATCTTTCCAAATGTGGGTTTAAGTTTTTCCTTCATTGCCGATAGACAGTGCTTTACCTGTCTGTCTGTGCTGCAGTAACAACAGTCCTTTGGTTCAGGCTTCATCTCTTATACACAATAAGGATGCAAAGAAGGCAACAAAAACCTGAGTTTTGGGTAGTTGTTCTGGTGGGGAGGAAAAAGAGAAGAGAAAACCTGGACCATTGACCAACTTGCTCTCCAGAGGCCTCTAAAGGAAGAGAATAAAGAAGACAGAATCCAGAGTTCCCAGAAAGAAAGGAAATTTCCCATTTATTAAGCACATCCTATAAGGCACTGTGCTAAGCCAAGAGTTTAGATGTATATTTCTACCCTGGGACAGAAAGCTGAGCCAGAAATTTGCACAGAACATACAGTGTTTACCAGATTTTGAGATTTAGCCAAGAACCAAGAGTTGTTCCCTACTCCATCATGAAGCCTGTCTAAACTTTGTGTCCTGGCATTGAAATCTCTCCACAGTTTAACTCCGTATGACCCATCCAAATTTACTGCCCATTATTATGCATAATATATCCTCCCTGAAGCCACCTCATCACAACATTTTTATTTCTGTATTTATGCTCTTTTATGATAGAGAATGTAATCTTTAGATCTGGCTGGATCTGTGTTTGAGTCCTGATTCTGTCATTGGCTTGCTCTGACGTTTTTGAGGCTCAGATGCATCATGCTTTAAAATGGGGTGAATGATTCTTTGCAGATTTAATGTAATGTAATGTTTAGGCTGAGAAATGTACATAAAGGACTTGGCTTCACAGCTGGCATGGAGGAGACACTCGATAATCTATTGTTATATCATCATTATGACTAATATTGAATGTCTTCTCCACTCCCGTCATCTTCTAATCTTACTCGTCAATCAACAGTTGATACGCAAGTTCTCTTTGAAAACTTTTTTTCACTCCTAGTTCAAATCTATAGATTTCTTTTCTTTATGTATTTCATACTTGATAATATATTATTTGTTTGGCACAAACCTGGTCTAAAATTCCTTAAATGCAAAGGCTAAATCTTATGGGTCTCTGTTAAGCGTGAGTCTTCAATGAATGAGCAGCAAATATTTGTTGAATTTTAACCTGTTCAGAGAGTTTGCACTTGCTGAGTTTCTTAGGATCTAGGACCATATTTTATAATATTAAGTCACAGTCAGCCTGCTACAAGCTCTTAATTTTAAGTAAGTTAAAATTATGTAATGCAGTTGCCATAGAAAGTATAACATTGCAATATAATAGCTCTAATAAACTATTTTTTTAAATACCTGATATATGGGCTCACGTGTTCTAAGAAATTTCTAAACCTGAAGTTACAGTATGCTGGAAACACACTTTAGTATTTCTTTTAACAAAGCAAAAAGCCTTACGATTAGCATAAAAAATACTTCCGGTACATGTTTTCCTCTTAACTTCTCGCTGAAATGAAATCAATCAACTGAATGTTCTGCGAGCTGGCCCTCTATCTAAATCACCTGTGGTTTGCTTTTGGTTCCATATACTGATCTACACAGCACATGCAAGATTATAAATTACCTTTGGTAGGATAGAGGTGAACAGTTTGAAGGGAGAACTCCATTACACAGTTTAAAGAAGGATCTGGAAATATTTTTAGTTCCGCTATGGGGATCTTGAGAAAAGTTAAGGGGCCATGACGTGCAAAGTCCACAATGTAGATCAGCCTTCGCCCACCTGCTCGGAGCTTAGCAAACATTCCTCCCAGAACTTTATAGGTTTGATCCACACCCAAGTGACACACCCAGCTCTGCCTCTGGGATCTGCCCCAACCAGCTTACTTATCCAGGACAGGCTGTAAGAAACTCTTTTGTTCCTCTTTATGGGAATCAATTTGTCTCACCATTTCCTGCATTTTTCAGAAGTTACTTCAATAAGTTATTTTTAGGAGCAAGTTGGAAGTTGCCGGTAGTTATTACATTATCTACAAAGCTCAGAGTCAAAAACTAATGTGCAAAATTTACCTCTGGTGTCAGTCAGTTTTCTAATCTATATAACCAAATTTCTATTAATCATGGAGGCTATTTCCTTTCTTTCACAACGTTTTGAGTTTCCTCAAGTCCTTTGCTAACTGTTTTATCTACATATCTTTTGCCACAGGTCAAATTTGGAGGAGGGTGGTTGATAAAGAGAGTTGGAAAGACTCAAACTTCTCTGAAATATAAAGAAATTTATGTAAAAAAATCTATTGCAGATATAAAAGAACTCCAAAATAAAGTGACCTGAATAGCTAATGGATTCCAAATGGTTACTGTTGGGTAGCAAGTTTCGGTTAGTACCCTTACCTAAGTGTTACTAATTAGGCAAGTTTCAAGTACACCCACATATGATTGGTTTGTCTTGTTTGATTGGCATAATATTCGTTAGAGTATCTTGCAAATGATAAAAATGCTACATGCCTCGAGGCATCCTTTACAACACAAGGATTCTGTGTCACCACACTTGTTTTGGATAAAAAGAAAGGGCAATGAACTGAGTCAACCTTTCCATCAGCAAGTACTATTCAACACCTACTGTTCTATGCAAGCAAAGCAGTGCATGCTTGGCCTGGGCAGCATCCAGATCAACACAAAACCCTGCTCCCTAAGAAGCAGTTGCAATTAGGAAAGGTAATGCACCTAAAATGTGATCATGCACAAGAGGGATGGATGGGGACAGTGAGCTTCTAGTCTCTGGTCCATCTTAGGAAAGATATTTAACTTCTTTAGGTCTCAATTTCTTTTTTCATAAAAATTAAGAACCCAATGAAGCAATCTTTCAAATTTTCTTCAGATCTGAAATTCTTTGATTTTATGAAGCAGAATACAAGACAGTACAGTCGTGCGTCACTTAACAATGAGGATATGTTCTGAGAAATGTGATATTAGGCAATTTCGTCACTGTGCAAACATCACAGAGTGTACTCACACAAACCTAGGTGGTATAGCCTACTACATACCTAGAGTATATCGTATGGGACCGCCATCATATGTGGTCCATCGTTGAATGAAACATCGTTATGCGCATCTATTACTGCACTGGGAGGTCAGAACTGGGCCTCACCCCATCATTTTCTATTTCACCAGTACATTCCTACCACACTGGTTCTTTCTGGCCCTAGAATACAGAAATGCTTATTCCCACCACGGTAGATGGAATAATGCCTCCTCAAAGATGTCTACCCTCAGAACCTATGAATAAATTGTCTTACGTGGCAAAAGAGACTTTGCAGGTATGATTAAGTTAAGGACCTTAGGTGGGGAGATCATCCTGGATTATCTGGGCCAAATGTGTAATCACAAGGGTCTCTGTAAGTGAAAAAGGGAGGGAGGAGTGTCAAATTCAGAGATTTGAAGATGTTACCCTGCTGGCTTTGAAGACAGAGGAGGGGGCCATGAGCCAAGGAATGAGGGTGTCTTCTAGAAGCTGGAAAAGGTGAGGAAACAGATCCTCTTCTGTAGCTTCTGAAAGGAAAGCAGACCTACCAACACCTTAAACTTAGCCCAGTGAAGCCCATGTTGGACTTCTGACCTCTACAACTATAAGATGATAAATTTGTGTTGTTTTAAGCCACTAGGTTTGTGGTCATTTGTTAGAGCAGCCATATAAAACTCACATACACACCTTAGGGTCTTTCCACTAGCTGTTCCCAGCGCTTGGAATGCCCTGTCCCTGGAATCTTTGTTACTCTTGTCTCAACCTGTATGTCATCTTCTGTGACCATAAAATCTAAGGAGACTTCCAGGCCTTCCTCTAATTCTCTGCATAGTATATGTGTCATTTTTGTGGCTTGTTTATTGACTGTCTCCCTATCTATAAAGTCAGCTCCATGAGAACAGGGACCTTGTCTTTCTTGGTCACCACCCCATTTACAGTATTTAGAACAATGTCTGGCCTTCATCAATGTTTGTTGAATGTAGGATTTAGGGCATGCAATAAGAGTTCAATGGACATGAATCGTACACAAAGTTTCTGAGACATACACAAAGGACCTACAACACACACACTTTCATCATCTTTTAGTCATTGCAAAAGCCACCTATTACCACCAAAAACCCCAGCCCCTTCCCTCCATCTTGATTCTCTCTCCCTATCTCCACCTTTCTCACAGAGCAAAGCTGAGAAAAAATGAGAGTGGTCTGCATATTCCCAAAAAGTAAACTTTGGGATAAGGACAGCACCTAATATGTATAAAGGTCTTTGATTTCTTAAGGAATAAATGGCACTATGTAAATGTTAAAATACTTGAATTTCCTTACCTTGAAAATTCCATTATTTATCTGTTTGAAAACTATACAAAATTACCATTGCAGGAAAATGGTCTTGGAGCAAAAAGAAGAAGAACACTTTTCCCCTTCCTTGAAATTTGTTAAAATGGCATTTCCCTTGTGTTGCATTTCCTTAGACCTGTGCAAAGACATCTCCTCCCAAGATAGAAAGCATTGCACAGCTGGAGCCCTGGGAAGCATAATGCTGTGCTCAGAATATCAGATTTTTAAATCTACCAAAGCTGGAAAAGAGATTAAGAGTTAAGGCTGAAAGTCTGTCTTTAGTGTGTTCCATTATGCACCGGGCCTTACAGTTAATATGTCCCTTCGGATTTTGATGACCTGCTTTTCTGGACTTACAGATGTAGCAGTACACATTAAGGACAGTATTTCAGCAAAGACTGTGAATTTCCTTTCTTCCATTGATTGACCTCACACCCCTAATATTATAATGATGCTCTGTGTGTGAGGAGGAAAGAGACAGGTGGTGAGGAGATGAAAGAGAGAGTGAGAGAAATAATTTGAGTGGTGAGAGAAAGAGAGCAAGAGGGATAATTTTGTATTTAAATG
Source organism: Equus quagga (assembly GCF_021613505.1). Lineage (NCBI taxonomy): Eukaryota > Metazoa > Chordata > Mammalia > Perissodactyla > Equidae > Equus > Equus quagga. The sequence continues at coordinate 13,663,620 of NC_060287.1, read as the reverse complement.
ATCACCATAAATAATACAACGTCAAAACACAGAAGAGAGGATAGACTTTTAAAAAATTATCTACTACCCTCATACATTGCTGGTGGGAATGCAAACTGGTGCAGCCACTATGGAAAACAGTATAGAGATTTCTCAAAAAATTAAAATTAGAAATACCATATAACCCAGCCATCCCATTACTGGTTATCTATCCAATGAACTTGAAATTAGCAATTCAAAGAGACCCATGCACCCCTATGTTCATTGCACCGTTATTTACAATAGCCAAGATGTGGAAGCAACCTAAGTGCCCGTCGGCTGATGATCAGACAAAGAAGATATGATACATATACAATGGAATACTACTCAGCCATAAAAAAGGATAAAATCATCGCATCCACAACAACATGGATGGAACTTGCGGGTATTACGTTAAGCGAAATAACCCAGACAGAGAAAGACAATCTCTGTATGACTCCACTCATACGTGGAAGACAAACAAACATATGGACAAAGAGGACAGATTAGTGGCTACCAGGGGAAAGGGTGGGTGGGGAGTGGGCACAAAGGGTGAAGTGGTGCACCTATAGTATGGCTGACAAATAACACTGTACAGCTTAAATTTCACAATGTTGTAAACTATCATAACATCAATAAAAAATAAAATAGAAAAAGAATCGCCCACTATTTCTCAGCCACACATCCAGTGAAGTACTTTAGGCCTTTGATTTTATTTTCTTCTTGACCAGAATTTGTAAACTTCAGTTATTGGCCAATTAATGTCTGTAGACATGTTTTATTCAGCAAAACCTTGCTTAAACAATGTTCTTTAATTGGAACACTTTTAGGTGGACATCTCTACTCTAGTTCCCAGTAGATTCCAGCACAAACTATTCTTACATCTGGCTGCTCCACACATTTACTTTCCAGATCTTCCTGGTCCCCAGTGCAAGAGACCCTGCTCTAGTCTATATCTGACTCATATTTGCATCTCAGAACATCCAATTCTAGACGCCTCCATATATGAGTGCCAGACTGTTTACTTTGTTGTTCCCATTAAGTAAAAATATGACTCATAGATATGGCAACCTAATCTTTCCACTACCCAATCAAGATTTCTTCCGATTTACGGATTTATGTAGTGGAAAAATCTTACAATTTTAAAATTCAAATCATAATTAGATTTATTAACACCTTGCCTTTTTTCCAGAAAGGATTCAGGATAGCTAGAAGATACAGTTATAAAGATCCACGATAAATTCTTTTTACTTAAAAGCACCAAATAACATAAAATCTGGATAATCTTGGAAAGTCCTGGTCATATCGATACCCCATGCCTGGCTGAAGTCAGGCATGAGACTACTGTTTTGGGGAATTTGTTAGAAATGTAGTTTCAAGGTAGGAGACAGATGTTCCATTTTCAAATCATTTGACACGATTGACAGACGTAAGATTTCACGCTGGGCCAGGGAAGGCTCTGGGAATCCTTGCAGTAGTGATCAACACACATCTGTTTCTAGAGTGAGTCTAACTGGGCAGAGGGGCCCACAGAAGATGATTCTCAGTAGAAAGTGCCAAGGGGAAGCAGAAAAGCAGGCGGAGAAGGTGGCACAGGTGTTCAAGTCTGTGTGGTAACCACCAACCAGGGAGTAGTGACTCACGCATACCGGGAATGGAAAGAGTAGATGGGGGCAGGGGCGGTGAGAGGAGGCAGCCCAGGGGCATAGCAGTTAAGTGGTTAAGTTCACGCTCCACGTCGGAGGCCTGGGGTTTGCAGGCCAGATCCTGGAAGCAGACCTACACACCATTCATCAAGCCATGCTGTAGTGGCATCCCACATACAAAATAGAGGAAGATTGGCACAGATGTTAGCTCAGGGACAATTTTCCTCACCAAAAAAAAAAAAAAGAAGAAGAAGAAGAAAAGAGATGTCTTTATAAGAGCCAGAAAACCCTGAAGAAAGCATAACCCCCCTTCTCTGGAGTCTAGTTAGTTTCTCTGCTTCTCCTTATCCAGTTAATTCACTCCTCAGTTTAAAGTTTAGGAAATGTTGGCAAATACATTTGAAGGCAAGCCAGGTCCAAGCCACCATCTTCTCTCATCTGACTTTTGCAAAGGTCTATCAGCTGCTCTTCCCCAACAGCAGCCAGAGATAGTTTTTTAAAAAAGCAAATATAATCACGTCATACCTTTTCTTACCATCCTCCAATGGATCCCCCTTATTCTTATGATAAAGCACATTACTTTTAACCTGTCCTTCCAGATCCTACCTGATCATCTTGCTATCCCAGAATTTCTCAATCTCAGCTCTATTGACATTTTTAGCTGAATAATTCCGTATTGGGGGGCTGTCCTCTGCATTGTAGGATGTTTAGCAACATTCTAGGCCTCTGCCCTCTAGATGCCAGAAGAATTCACTACCCCTAGTTGTGACAACCAAAAATATTACCAAACATTTCCAAATATCTGCCCCTGACTGAGAACGATTGGTCTACCTGGACCCTGCCCTGACTCCACGCTAACGCTGCACCACTCTCCCCGTGCCTCCCAACCACAACCACCACTCTCCTCTTCTCTAGCCGGACTGCCTTTCTTCCATCTCTTCAAATGCATTCTTCCATCATATATGAGTCTGCTTAGGCTGCCGTAACAAAATAGCCCAGACTGGGAGGTTTAAACAACAGACATTTATTTCTCACAGTTCTGGGGGCTGGGAAGTGCAAGATCAAGGTGCCAGCCAATTCTGTTCCTGGTGAGCGCTCTCTTCCTGGCTTGCAGATGGCCGGCTTCTCACTGGATCTTCACAGGGAGGAGAGAGAGCTTGGGTTTCTCTTCCTCTTCTTATAAGGACACTAATCCCATCACCATGGCTCCCACTCTCATGACCTCATCTAATCCTAATCACCTTCCAGAGGCCCCACATCCAAACACCATCACATTGATGGTTAGGACTTCAACATACAAATTGGGGGGGGATACAAACATTCAGTCCATAACACACCACTTTTCCATTTACTTGTTTTTTACTCTCCTACCCCCAACTCTGGACGATTTAATTCCTACTCTCCCTTCAAGATGAATTCTTTCCTGATCCTGGTAGCCAGCTTCCCCACCCTCAAACCTTACATACTTTCATAACACCCGGCTTTTGCACAGGTCTTGTCATCATTGAAATCGCTTTTGTAATCAGTTCTCCCTGTTATTCTTTGGGCACTGAAAGCTTCGTCAGGATAGGAGCCATATTTGTATAGCTCACTGCAGTTTCCAGCTCCCAGCACAGTGCTAATGCACAACATTCCTGAATAACTTAAGACAGAAAAATTAGTTGAAATACTAGAAGCCAGGATGCTCAGAGAGGTATGTAACCACAGGTAAGACTGAAGCTGCCCGCTTTGAGGTTCTCTATTAGATGGTGTTTTAATGTACAATAATGGCTGTGCCTACAGTAATAGTAACAACTTACATTGAGTGAGCACTTAATTTGTGTCAGGTACTGCACTACGTGTTTATTATATCGATGAATCCTTAAAATCGCTTGACGAGGTAATAGCTATTAGCATTCCCATTTTACGAAGAGGTGAAGGAAATTGAGTAGGGTCACACAGCTCTATGAGGCAGAACCAGAATTCACACACCTGAAGTTGGACCCAAAGGTTGTTGTTCTGCACGGCTAAACTGTATTACCTGTCATGGTTAGAGAGCACGGAGTTCGATTCTCAGCACTTCCTCAAACTGTGTGATAAGAGATTGTGCTAAGTCTGCCTGAGGCACAGAGTCTCTGTGTCAAGGTCTGTATTCTCAAGAACAAGGATAAGGAAATCCTTCAGAAACAGAATACCAATTGCCAACTAATCCTTCTCAGTATTGTTTGGAAGACAGGAATTGGGCACAAGCACATCAGGGCATAAACAGGCGGATGAGGAAGCTGGAGACTGTCTGTCCAGCATATCACTTCCACTTAAAGTCTCATTGCAATTAAACTTCTCTTAAAATTTGTAAACATATTAGTCACTCATACCTCAGTATGAATGATCTTGAGCCCCTAAGAAGAAAACTTTTTTATGATATTGTATGCGTGTGTGTGCAGGATGCATGTGAATATAACAGCTTTGGACCCTGGAGCCCTTCAGTGCAGGATAGAGATGAATGGGATGACTCAGAGAAGAGTCCAGAAAGCCATAAGCTTTGATAGGGCCACTAAGCACTTGGTTCCAGAAAAGTAGGTGAGAGAAGGGCACTGGATATGAAGTGGGAAGATGCCAAAAGTAATTGCTACCCACTTTGTAATTACTTCCAGGGCCCAGAGGCTGAGAAAAATCATCCTGAGGGCTACCTTTGGCACTGTAAGCCTGCAATAGAGTTTTCATGAATAATTCACTTTGCCAAAGTAGAAGTAACCATGGTTTGTAGTTCACTTTCCTTCCATTAATTTAGTCCATGACTTTCATTTTGTCTATCTGTAGAAATAAAAGGGATACTGATATTTAGCTGTGAGCCAGGAAGTGATTTATTAAGCAACATTTATAAATCATTATTTATGGCACTCTAAGAGTTTAGCAAAAGTCTTTTAAAAATAAGATTTTTACTGAGAACAGAGTCAAGAGAAAAATAAGCATTCTATACATAGTTGACTGAATTTTGCCTCTTCTACAGTGAAAGTTTCCTCTGCCCAATTTTGATGCATGTATTCAAGTGCCAGAGAAGGCTCCAAGTGTAAAGTCCATCTGTATAATGGAGGTTTGGCCTATCAATCAAATTTGTCATCACTTGGATTAAGTTGTTGAGATGATCAGCTTTTTGGAAAATAGGAAAAGTAGAAATGCCATAACAAATTATGGTGAATTATAAGGATTTGGGGTAAATGACCTTATACCAGTAGAAATCCAAGATCTTGTTACTTGGACTCCCTTCAGGACGGGTAGAAAGAAAATATTCTCTCAAATGTGCTGCTTTCATCCCTTTGGCATCTTCTTGAGGCACCCGCCCTGGTCATCATGATACTGTCCCAGAGCCCTGGCTATCAGTGCCCTCTCAACTAATTAAAAACTTGCATAACAGCAATGTTAAAGGGCTCAGAGTTCTTTCCCTCTGAAAGCAGGACTTCTGGCTCCAAGTTTGGGGCTTGATGATATCAAGCTAATTCCACCCCATGGACACAGGCTATTTTTGGGCAAAGCCAACTCCAGTGTCTCATTCCCTATAGTGGGAACAGGAGCTGACCTTGGCTGACCCTGGGTAGCCTGGACATCATGGCTTCTCTTGGGAGGTTATGCCTTGCAGTACAGAAAACAATGAGGAATGCTGCCTGCCGAGGTCGTGGTGCTGGATAACCAAAATAAATCTAGAACCTCTCAGGAAAGGTATTTTCACATCACCCTGGGAGCGAAACTCCTTGCTTCTTTTCTTCCTCTTTTCTCCCTCTCTCAGAAGAATGGAAAAAGGCATGAGACAAGTGAAATGACAAAATTGGTCCAAAGCTTATGCATAATGCAAATAACAAACTGATTATTTAAAAGTAAGTTTAGTTATTTGTTTACTTCTCTAGGAAAGCCCTGTGTGTCCCTGTTGAATCATCATTTCTAAGACTGAGAGCATCTTGAAGGGCAAGGAATTGCATACTTAACTGTGTATGTATACGTCTCTGACTGAGTCAGTATTTAATACGTAAGTATAAATTATTTTACACCCAATGAGTGAAAGGAAAATTAAATTTACTTCAGGAACATTTAGCATAAACACATGGCGTCAGACATTCATGCAAAGGCTGGACTATTTTTCCGTGAAGGACAAAATATTGGAGGAAAGAAATGAAGAAAGAAGATAGTGAGCTATCATCCAATTATTTTTTCTCCTTTCCTTCGGTGAGATGGGAAAGTTATCCAGCAGCTCTGGCCCAGACCACTAACCCACCTTATTCCAGGGGCGCTTGGGAAGCCTGCCTTTTCTTCTCACATGCTGCCTGGGGAAGAAATTAAGCAGAATACTAGACGTCCTTCCAGATACATTCTAGAACTCCTGGGTCCTGTCGTCTTTCAGTCTCCCCTCTCTTCTCTTCCCTGATAAAGTCAGCGGCCGCAGAGATAACAAGGAAATCCTGAAGATAGGACGATAACGCAAGTTCCGATTTTTTTATATCATCTGGTCATGTAGAAAAGCAAAACTAAGTTACATTCATGTGGTTGTGAAAAATGATGGTAAAGAACGTTTCAACTTCGACTAATTTGTAAATTGTATCATGGCACTAAAAGAATATCAGGACTGGAGTGATTATTTCCTAATTGTTTTGAGCCGAATGGATTTTAATTATGAATGAAAACATGCTCAGTGATTTTGTTGCACATATTATTGCACATAATCGTTAATTGTCTATATTTTAAAATAATTATATCAGTATGTCATTCAACAAATATTGTTAAGCCCTGACTTTGTGTCTTGGACAATGTGAAGTATGGAATGAAATGTAACAGGAAATAAAATATGGTTCCTACTTTCCATGAGCTTAAACTCTGATACCAGAGAGAAGGTATGACGTAATAAATGCCTCTTACAAATGTTATAAGAAACACAGTTCTAGGAACACAACAGGAGTTTTAAAAAGTTTACTTTCCAATAGCGTAATCATGGAAAGTTCTTCAGAGAAGATAGCCCTTAATACTAAAATATAAAATAGTATTTTGTTCACAAATTGCTCTGTGTGTGTGTGTCTTATCTCCTCCTCTACACTGTAATTGTCTTGTGGCTGGACACTGGATATTACACTTTGGGTTTTTTTTTTTATTCTGTATCTTTCAGTCTCTTAGCAATGATCAGCTGCCTACAGCAGCCTTCACAAATAATTGGTTTTTAATACATGCTAAATGGTAAGACAAAAGTCAGAACAAATGCCCAAAATTCCATCTATACCTTTTGGCTGACTAGATTCCAACAGAAAGATTTTTGATGGATATCACGGGATGGCAGATCCTCCAGTTCCTTTCTTTTATATTGTAAATTGGGAAAACTGGATGCTAATTCTCACTTTTCTACTGGCTTAATCTGTGACGTGGATCAACCTTCAATTATCTCACCTAAAAATGAGCCTGCTAGCATCTTGAAGATTTAATAAGTACCATTTTGCATCACTAAAGAACTGTAAGGTTATTGGGAAACATATTATACAAACACAAGGTGCCATTTTTACTACCACAGCTTGTGTGTGTGACGTTAAGTTCGTTCTTGACAATAGTGCAGAGATGTTTAGAAGGATGTCATGGCTTTAATTTTTTATTTCGCTTTTATGTTTCATCTTGCTCATCTTTTTGAAGTCATTTTCCTTGTTTAAATAGTTTTCTATTGTACCTTTTCTCTCAAACTGGTTTTATTTTGATGGATTTAGCTTCCCTGGAGGAAGCTGCATATGGAAAAACCTAGGAACTATTGAGCTGCTAATAATAATTATCCTCTGCCCTTTTAGAGCTTCCTTTATCTGAGGATATCAAAGTACTTTTCAAACCAGTGTCTATCATTACCTCTATACAAAAGAGTAAGTGCCAGTGAGGCTGAATGACTCACGGGAGGTTGAAAGAAGGCAAAAAGCAGAACCCTAAAATCCCTTTCCCCTTCCTTCTTCCCTGTCTCTCAGACTTCAGGACTCTTCAGGAAGACTGAGATCTGGCTCTGAGGAGATTCAGAGAGAAGGGGAGCAGGTCTTCAGGATACAGAGCTCAAATGGAGCCCTAAAGGTGCTACCGTCTGACAGCTCAGAACCTGAGGGTGTATGAACACAAACGGCGAGAGGCCGATGAAGTGGAGGGAGAGGTCACTTGCGCAGAGAGGCTAAGAAAGCCTTTGTCAAGTGGAATTTGTCAACCTATCCGAGTAAGTAGATGGTTCTCTACACTGCCCTGCCTTGGCAGGTTTCTTTCCACCTAGAAAAATAGAGTTTGTATATGGCAAAGGGCAGGAGTCCATTTTCTCCTCGGCAGGCCAAGTTGGGGGCTAACAGGATGAATTTCTGGATTCTCCTTAAGGGTATAATTTAGGCCCAGTGTTCACTGAGGTTCAAAGTGCTTTAGCAATTGAACATCCATTCTTTGTAACTTTCAGATTTTCTTTCTGGGTTCTATTTGCAGATAGATCAAACTGGCGAAGTTCCCCTAAGAATGGGAAAAATGAATAATGTGAATGGGGGTTGGCGAGCCGGGGTATTGTGATTAAACATGGGGTCTGAGAACTTGCACAAGGTCTGGGTCTGACTGATGGCAGAGAGGACTCCAGGGCCTCCATACTAAATGGCAGACTAGAGACCATAAAAGAGAGAACGTGGCGAAGAGCCTCAGCCATCAAGTTATTCTAATAGTGGAGTAGGGCATTTTCCACGTGGAAAGAAGGGCACTGATTGCTATCTGAATATTGCTAATATGTCCCATAGAACCTACTCGGAATACTTTTTACTGTTAATTTGAACAAGAGCACTGAGACTCTTTATATGTATAATAAAGCTAATTTCTTCATTTAGTAGAGACTATTTTATTTTTTAACGTTAGTAAAATCAGAATCTTATTAAATTTTAGAAGTGAATGAAACTTTTATAACTTTAGGATTTCTTTCTGCGTTCTCTTTGGTGATTAAAATGCTCTCATTTCAGTTCCCTTGGATTAGATTGAATTTTATGGTGCTCACAATTTTTCTTATGACGTATCTCAATTGTTTTAAAATGTAACACTTTCATGACAAGCTGTTTCATATATTCATTTTCATATCTGCTCTCATATTTTTAACTGAATGCTAATGGTTTGTATTTTCCTGATCAACAAGGAATGGAGGATGCCTGATTTGAGGGAAATACTGGCTATTATCTATGAGTAGTTTACTTTATGTCTGGTCTTGGGTTAAGCTGCATGCACTATGTCATTTAACCCTTGAAACAGCAATATGAGGTAGGCACTAGTATTCTTTGCATTTTGTAGATGAGGAAATAGAGTCTTACAAATTGAAGTCATTTGATTGATGTCCCACAGCTAATAAATGACAAAGCTGTCATTAAAACCCAGGTCCCACGGACTCCAAATGTACTCCCTTATAGACTGCAACTTTAACCTGTTTCGTAATTGATTCTTAAATGTCTAGCGCTATGACCTTCACTGTGTCTAGCTAAGTCGTCACAGACCATATGCCATTACTATCTGCTCAAACATCTTCGGCCAACATATTGGCATATACATATTTGATAAAGTTCGAAACACCAGAGATTGGTACCCCCTGCACCTCCTGCCTTATTTGACCTCAGGGACACTCTGGATACATTTTTCAACTTTAATGATTATAAAATCCTCTGGAAAAGAGATGACCTTACTAAGTGTCATTGCTTGGTAAATAAAGCTCTGCTGCTGTTGACTTTTGATTCATCATCACACTGATATTTAGTGTCAGTCCAGTGTGCTGGACGAGGCAGCAGTCTTGAGCCCTTATAAAGGGAAACAGGTGGCTGGTCACATTGGACATGCTCCCTTTGGCAGAGGTGGGGAAACTGCAACCAGCATTTAGCATTTTAATTGAGGTTGGAGTTTGCAGAACCACTTTTCTCTTTAAAATTCTTTTCAAATGAGAGGAAGCCAAAATAGAAAGAATCATAGCTTCTTCCTGTGTCATGTACATTTAGCTCCTTTAGAAGGTAAGACTTCCCTTTGCTTTGACTCAAATACAGCATTCACATGCTCCCAGGCTAATTTTCTGTCGTCAAAACCAATACACGCAGGTGGTTAGCGTATCAGGAAAGTAAATGTTTTTGTCAACTTTTTAAACAACTTCCCCCACAATCACCAACGCTCTCCAAATAGAATCTGCTGACTTCAATGGCAGGGTCATTGTTAGAGTGACTCATGGCCGGATAGAACAAACAAGCTTAACAAAGGCTACTTCAAGATGTAAATGCTGTTTCCTTATTGCTAGTGAAAGCTAGATTTTTCATAAAATAGAACTAAGAAGGCCGTGTGGGGGGTTCCTGCTGTCTCAGATATCCCTGGGCCTCAAGAAATACACACACCCTCTAACAACTGTTTCCCTCCCCTTCCTCTCCCAACTCCTAGAGTGCACCAGATGCATTCAGTTCCTCCGTGAAAATACTCCTGAACCTGATCCAGTCCAGCTCTCACCCACGCCACTTCCCAGAAGCTAGGCTTGCCAAGGTCTCCAGTAACATGCTCACTGCCAAAACCAAATGGCACTTCTCCATCCTGATGCTCCTTGACCTATGTACAGAATTTGACACTGCTGATAACCAATTACACAACTCTCTCTTCTTGGCTTCTGAGCCTCTTTCCTCATTTAGTCTGCCTCTCACCTCATCTGCTTTAAAGACCCTTCACCCGTCATCCCCTAACCTCCAATTTCCATGGCATTACCCCCAGTACTTTGCAAATTAGCAATTTCTTGAACAGTTGCCTCACTGATGGCAGAGGCCATGCTTTATTCATGTTGGAACACTAGTGCCTAGCCAGTGCTTGCAAAATAACATGGGCTCCAAAGAAGTGTTTGTTGAATGAATGCACATATCTAATACATCAATTTCTATATTCACTTCTGTCCTGCACATTGCATCTGGCTGTAAGACAAGTTGCATGAGCAATTCATATTAAACAAAAATTTATCATCCGTCTTTAACTTTTCCCACACCCAATATCTATGTGTCAGTAAAGAACATTGATAAATAACAAAGTTCCCAAATAAAACTCCTCACTGACTCTTGGGTCTTTTTCAATTTCTACTTCCAGTTCCTAATTAAATCTGCTTTTTCAGTCATGACATTTTCTGAATCTGATTTGCCTTCTTTTCAACTCTTCCACTGGATTTTTTTACAGAACAAATGAAAAAAAGTACTCTGTTCAATTGATGTTTTATTTAGTAACTACTTGCTCTAATGTATTGCAAAGAGCATCCAATTAATATTTGTTGACTGATGGCCACACGAACAACAGGATTATGTTTATGTATGTACTGTTTCCCAATTTGATCATTAAGGCGGTCCAGACAACTGAATTAGCTGTTCCATTGTCTGCTTATTTTAGTCATTTTAATGAGCAAATCATATTATCTTGGAGGGGATATAATCAAAGTAAAGCAATATGTTATTTCAATGGAAAACATGAATTTGATTCTATAAGCTGTTAATTTTGTCTTATGGTTTATACGTAATCCTTCATCTCCTGTTTGGATAACCATAGACCCATCTCCCCAGAATCCCAGGTTACAATATTTCTTTCCTGTAAGTCTTCAGTTCTTCTGCCAAAGCTATCTTTTCCACCTGTCATTTTGTGTATGCCAGACTTTTCTGAGGCCGTATATTTTTTTTAAATTTGTCCTACAAATCGTGTGTAAAATCTTCTTGCTCCATTGCAAAGTCTTTCATTCTAATGTTTTGATACGCCATACTGGGCATTTCCTCTCTTCTGGTATGCCCTCTGATTGAAGCACATCACGTGTCTGCATACTGCCCTCTTCCTGTGATCATTTCACTTAATGTCTCCTCCCATTGGATGGATGGATAGATAGAGAGAGAGAGATCAGCAATGTACTTCTTACAGACATTAAAGAATTGTTCAATATAATCTGCTAGCACCAAGAGCTTACTTCCTAAGGACAGATATTTTCATTTTATCCCCTCATTACAAGCACATCCCTTCCACATTTCTAATGGATCAAAGGCTCTTATATTTGAACATTGTCGTATTTGTGGTTTACAAAGTTATCCCTCCTTTTATATATTTCTCTGCTTTGTTATCATCATTCTCTGATTTTAAACTCCTAAAAGGAAGAACTGATATTTGTTAGACATATCCTAAACAATTTCCAGCATTGTAATACGAGGATAGATGCAATTAAAACATTATGTCTTTTAACAAATTATCATGTATGTATCGGAAACTACAAAATCAATTAATTCTTCCATTTTTCACCAGTATATTCATTCAGCCTTGCTAGAGGTAATATGTAATAAAAATGGACTCCTTCCCCTATTCAATGGATCTTGTTAGATCAATAATATTTCCCATTTAGTAAAACGTGATGCCTCATGATTTTTCATAGCAATCTGTATAATTGGAAAGGATTCGCTTTGATTAACATAGAAGAGTGGTAAGTAATATGAAGCATCATAATGATGTGGATATTTCTAACCCATCTGAGTTTGCAAAATATGTAATTTGAGGAAATTAAAGAGATCACCTTTTCAATTTTCCTGATGTTTATCATTTCTTCTAGTTGATTCTTTTAGTTATAAACCACGTACATTCCAGATTTCTTTCTCTCCTTGTTAGACTCACACTCTTTTGTCCAACATTTTAAATCTTCAATAAAATATAAATGAACAACAGTTTCCTGCTAACCACAATTCCCCTTCTTGTTTCGCTTTGTCTAAATGTTCTTCTTGAATGCCCAAAGGACTTTCTCTTCCTGCTTGGCACAGTCCTAAATTAGTTTGAATCACATTATTCCTACATCCAGTGTACCTGCATTATGATTCCAAGGGTAATTTGTGTCCTTTAACCATAGTGTGCTTATCATCAATGCTTCAAGGGACTACAATCTGGCCTTGATCTTGCTCAGTTCATGAAGGCTGCTTGGGGGTAGAGCTATTCACTGGCACAATATTGGTTTCATTCCTATGACAACTTAGAAATCTGTTTCTCAACCAAGCCAGTGATTTCTGAGAGTGGTTGTTTTTTTTAAAATCACGTTTATAAGACAGTGCTGATACAAAAGTGTACATCCATTTTTTTCCCCATTAAGTTCAAAGCAAGCAATTCTTTTTACCGTCTCTCCTTGAACTTCAATTCTGACCTAAAAATTCACCCCTTGAGCATCAGCTAAAAATCTTGCTCTGCCTGTGTGAGTGTTTTTTCAAGTGTGTGTGTGTTTCCTTTTCAATGTCTCATTAAAAGATTAAGACCTACTATTATTAGTTGAAATAAACGGGTAGACTTTGCTTTGCTTCATGCTTTTATCTTCTCCCGGCTAGATTACCCTAATGCTAGGTCGATTGGTCTGCCAAAAACACTGATTATAAACTTTCATTTTGTGCAAACTCCCTGCTGTCTACAGAGACCCTCAACCATTCTTAAGCGGTCATAGCATTGCTATAGATTTTTTGTGAATAAACAGATCTACATTAAGAAATTGTGATCTACAAGTTTCTTTCTGTAGCCAACTATTTTCCATGTTTATTTCTGGGTACTAACCTGGTAGCTGTCTTCTCAGCTCAAAGGCATCGCACAAGTACACTGAAGATAGTTAACATTCTCCTAAATTATTTGAAATTCCTGGTTAATAGTGTCTTGCCTTGGGTTAAGTCTACATAAACCTCAAACAACTACAATGTAGACAATGTGGAAAAAAGTTGTCAAAGCCTCATTTTCACATAGTGTGTAAAAGAAATGTTTGTATGAATTCTATTTTTTTTAAAGATTGGCACCTGAGCTAACATCTGTCACCAATCTTCTTTTTTTTCTTTCCTTCTTCTTCTCCCCAAAGCCCCCCAGTACACACTTGTATATTCTAGTTGTAGGTTCTTCTGGTTGTGCTAGGTGGGATGCCACCTCAGCATGGCTTCATGAGCTGCACCATGTCTGCACCCAGGATCCGAACCAGCGAAACCCTGGGCCACCAAAGCAGAGTGCATGAACTTAACCACTTGGCCGTGAGAATTCAGGGCAGCCCTGAATTCTACTTTTTATATGTGAAATTCAGTCAAGTCAGTTTTGATGTGACGACATCACCTCAGAAATGGAGGTTTTTGTTGTTGTTGTTGAGGAAGATTGTCACTGAGCTAACATCTGTTGCCAATCCTCCTCTTTCTGCTTGAGGAAGACTGTCGCTGAGCTAACATCTGTGCTAGTCTTCCTCTAAGTTATGTGGGATACCGCCACAGCATGGCGTGATGAGTGGTCTGTAGGTCCGCACCCAGGATCTGAACACGTGAACCCCAGGCCACTGAAGTGGAACACATGAACTTAACCACTACACCACCAGGCCAGCCCCCAGAAATGGACAGATTTTAATCCAGAATATTTAAGTGACCAAGTTGTAGTCACAAAAGTATTGGAGGCAGGGATTTTCTCAAGATGCCAATCAAAGCTCTCACTGAGTTATCTGAAAGCTTAGATCTCAAAAGACTTGAGTTCTAGATCAACCCTTGCTCCTCTCTAACTAGCTGGATGACACAAGGCAAGTCAGCTAACCTCTTTGTGCCTTGGTCCCCTGTCTGTACAATTGGAGGATTGGTCCAGAACAACAAATGGCAGTTCGATCTGGCATGTCTCAGATCAAAGCATGGAGTTCCAGTTCTGGTATCAGGTACAGCAGGGCCAAACCCCAGCCTACATCTTTTGCCATGAGCTGCTGCAGCAAAAAGGAGCATGTGGCACAAAAGTCTAAGTTAGCCATTGAGTATGCTATGGGAGGTAGCGAGGTTGAAAACTCCTGAAACAGATAACCTCCAAGATACCTTCAAGGATATAAGTTCTTCCACCTAAAGTGAATCATAGGAATGAAAAAATTTAACAATTTTTTTCAAGAGACTGGGATTCTGAAAATTAAACCTGGGGCTATACCAAATAAAAAATAATATGACTTTTAGGGGGATCCGATTATCCGAACTCATGAAAGAAATATGTAAGAAATATTGTCACATTGATCACTTTCACTTGAAGGCAATAGAATAGTAGAATACCAGGACAGTGCTACTTTTCCAAAACACAGCCCCTGACTAGTGAAACAGCACTCATTTTAATCAAGGAGGCAGACATGTTTTCAAACAATGAAGAAGCATGTGCTGCATGAGGTTGAAACTAACTTCACATGGGGGCTAAGGGAATCACCTGAGAAGGATCTCGAAGTGGGAATAGGAGTCCGCTAAGCAAGGAAAGGTGGGATGGGCCATCCAGGAAAAAGAAACAGATCACAGAAAGGGTTGTGTGCTTGAAGAAAAGTGAGAAGTTCCCTGAACTGGAGAATTAGAAGGATGGGGTACCATCAAAAGAAACGCTGAAAACACCATTAAAAAGTAGGTCCTTAGGGGATAAACTAAGGAGTCTGGATTTTATCTGATATGAAATAGGAATCTTTGATGATGTTTATTTTATTTTTTCTTTTTAAAATTTTATTTTTTTCCTTTTTCTCCCCAAAGGCCCCTGGTACATAGCTGTATATTCTTCATTGTGGGTCCCTCTAGTTGTGGCATGTGGGATGCCGCCCCAGCGTGGCCCGATGAGCAGCACCATGTCCGCGCCCAGGACCCGAACCAACGAAACACTGGGCTGCCTGCAGCAGAGCACGCGAACTCAACCACTCGGCCACGGGGCCAGCCCCCGATGATGTTTATTTTTATGGTATTTATTTTTTAAATTCACCTATTTTCTTTTTTTACGACTGCAGCCGCCTTCTAAGGAGAAGGGAGCAAGTAAAATGGAGGGCCATTTTGTCCATGCCTTGACAGGCTTTATTGAACAAGTTTGACAGGCTTTAACGTACATAAGGCTGGGAAGTGGTTAGCGAAATTACTATGAAAAATGGAAGAAGAAGAATTTGGAGTTCTTAGATAAGAAGGAGATCAGGAATAGAGAAATCAGGGAAAGGGAGAACCCAACAGGCTAAAGAAAAGCAGGAAAGAAAACAGGTTCATAAACATGCTAGTGAATAGCCACTGTGTAAGGGAAAATGAAAGATATTTTAAGAACTGTGATCTTCCTGCTCCATTTGAAATTATTTGTATTGCTAATGTTTAATGCACTCTTCAGCCTTTCTCCCAAATCTCCGTCCACTGAACTTGTATTTATGCGAGTAGGTATTTTAATGTTTGTGAAAATCCAGAGGTGGGCTGAGTTAGTGATATATGACACATGAAGGAGGCAGGACCCCAGAGGCTGAGGGAACTTGAGAATTTAACTCCCACAGGCATACGGAAAACTCTTGGGGAGGGTTTTGGTCAACAGGTCATGGAATTGGGGGAGAGGAAGAGTTTTTGACAATTTTATCTGGAAGTCAAGTGCAGAAGCAGGAGTGGTGGAGGCCCACCTAATCTGGGCTCATAGTAGGTTTTTCAGTAAGAGAGCGGCATGGCCAGATTCTCTGTGAGATAGATAACTTAGCAATATGGGAATGGACAGAGACAATGAAATTTGAGGCAGCGGGATGGTACTCCAATGTCAAGACTGCTCAAAGGCAGTCCTGACATTGAAGCAATAGAAAGTAGTGTTTGAAACAAAGGCAGCTGTACCAACCAATAAGTGTACCAACTTATCTAGCTTGATAGATCTGGGAAATGGTACTTGCAGTAGGGAATACAGAGGGGCGAGGGGCTTGGGGAGGGGTGATAAATTAGATTCAGAATATGCTGACTTTGGAATGACTGTGATAGAGTTAAGTAGAAATGCCCACTAAGAAACTGTGTATATGCCTAAAGAGAGTTTGTATTCAGGCGTATTTGATTTAGTAAGAATGAGACTTAGCACACTTATTCCGTCTCATTGAGTTATATGGCTCTCTCTCTCTTTCCTTCCTTCCTTCCATCCTACATTCCTTCCTTCCTTCCTTCCTCCTTATTTTCCTATTTCCACCATATTCTCTCTTCTGGAAAATTTATTAAAGAAAATGAAAACTTTTCATTGTTGACAACTTTTTCTAAATTATACTTTCTAAAAATTATTTTACACATTAATTTTATATGAAACTTGACAAAACCATTTGCTCACATTTGTATTAAATGAGTTGTCACAATTTTGGTACGGTGATATCTGTCATTATTTTCAGTTTTTTAGGTTTTTATTGTTATTATTAAAAGAAAGCTTCCCCTTTCATAAATATTTTATAAACATCATAGTTCTCACCTTCTTTCTGTTTTCAGAGGAAAATTATTCTTAAAGCTATTCCTCTACCCTTCTTTATCTATTAACATTCATTTAATATCTTAAAACTCTCTTCTCTTATATTGTTCTTTCTATCTGCTCTTCTCACATGAATTAAGGCTTTCCCAGGTCCTCTGACTTTGAACTACCCTAAAGTAAAGAGCTGATTGGATCACGTCACCATGCATTTATGAAGCTTTAACTACCTTTTGGCTTTGTTATAGTCATCTTAAGGTTGTTATTTAAATGTTTCATTAGAGCCATTTAAAATTAAATTTATTATGCCAGTCATTTTTCCACAATTAGAGCAAAATAGAAAAGCATGTGAGAACCATTACCAAAAGGGGTTGAAACGTACAACATAATCATTATTTTCTCTTTAAATTACAAAAGAATAAAGACTTTATTGACATATTTTAATTAGAATTTTCATTGAAAACATTTGAATTTGTAAAAGCAATTAGAAATCACTTTAAATTATCTTTTTAGAAATTGGGATAATTTTAAAGACATGATTTTGTACATATGATATATACTTAGTAAGATAAAATCATGAAAATTATAAAAGTGTAATGCTTATAAAAACAATAATTTTTAGTGAAAAGAGCAGAAGTCGATGGGAGTAATGAGGGTTAAATTTTATTGAATAAAAATAAGGTATACTACCAGTCCACTAACGATGAAATACTTATGGGTGTTACTACTATCTCCACAGAAAGTTGACTTTTAAACATCATACTTCAATTTTTTTCAGAACATCCATTCCTATAGACGCTTTCCAAACATTTATAAGGCTAACAACTCATACTGATTTTTTTAAACCTGAGAAGACCTAGAGCCTATTATAATACTTTTATCTCTTCAAATCTCTAATTAAAATGTTTTTTATTATTTAGTTGATGCAAAAATGGGACAAAGGTTAATTGAGAGATTATCATCATGCAGATTTTGAGAATCATTTATTCTGAAAAAAATATACATTTGAACATGGTAGTCGCTACTTGGAAGTTATTCAATTATATTTTGAAAACAGCTAAACTTTGAATATCATTTATTTGTATGATACATTTCTTCTAAAGGACTCAAGGTATTTTATTATATGCATAATATAAATCAACAATACTTATTCAGACAACAGATACTCACAGAATAGTCAGAGATAAAATAATTGAATTGGTTATTTTCATTAAAAAGGATCCTCAAGGAATTTTCCCAAAATCTCACACGAAGCCCATAGAACTACGAAAAATAACATATACAGTAGTCCAGGATAGTAATCCATTTCTAAGACCACACTATTTTCAAAACTTTTACCATATATGTATAAAGGATACCCAAAATTCCCCCCTTTTGGGAGGTAACTCTCACCGTTTGTTTAGTGGTGAACAAATTCTCCAGAATGCATTCTAAGGTCTTATAACTAGTACCTCTTCCCTAAACCTTCCATGAAAAGGTCACTGCCATTCAAACTCACCCTTCTTTCTCTCTTATGTATTTATATGTGTCACTCAGCGCCCTTCCTCCTGCTTGGAAAGCCATCAAGAACTTTTATCTTAGGAGTCAGTTGCCAGTTCTGTTTAATGAACCAGTCAGCAGGATTCTCGAGAGCCATAAGTATAAGCCTGTCTGTGCCCTTTTTTCTCAAACTAAGAATGCCATTACCTCAAAAGCTAGCCATTGGGAAATAGTCTTAGGCCTGTTCGCTGGAAGTTATGCAGCCTCAGAGCCCACCCCAGCTTCTTGTTCCTGGGTATGCAGACATTCCATTTTAACTCTGTACGTTTATTGATGCTTATATAGACGTATCAAGGCAAGAGAAATCACTGAAAGCTCTTCCTTTTCACTTTTGTATTATCTTGCCCAGAACGTGGACACTGGAGGTTTCCAATGTTTTGGTTAGGCTCCCAAGTAGAAGACATAAATTCACAGAGACTTCAAGCATCTTCTGTTGTTTCATTCCTCTCGCTCCCTCTCCCAGGATATTATCATATTTGGCAAGATGGCGTTCAATTCCACTTAAAATGATGGAATTAAACAGTCAGCCCATCTAATGCGTGGAATCCATACCATCTTAGAAGCATAGTTAAATTTAATCAGATATTAGGCCATAAAATTAATAGCTCTACATTTGGAACTAAAACAGATTTTTGAGTTTCATTTGACATTTTAAGAGTGAGTTAAACTAAATACATAGTAGAACACCAGGCCCATTAAACTAAAATATTTAGTGGTCATATTTTATATTTTACGGCTTTATAGTGTTACAAATTGCTAAGGTATATTTCAATTTTAGTATATTAGCATTTTGTATACAAAATAGGAAACAAAGAAAGCGGTGTGGGCATTTGGAATATAGGAAGTAATTGTGCCACAAATAAGGTTTACTGCTAACAAATTAAAGGAAAAATATGAAGTGCGTAGTTGATGCTGTGGTGCATCTCTTAATCACCCCTTAAATTATAATAGAGATTTTCAGATTTTCCATGTCAAATTTTCAACAAATCGAATATGCATGTATTCAAATAGGCTATTTACACTTTGATTTTTCCTGCATATTGTAGATTATCAACTTCAGACTCTAAGGATCGATTCTTAATTTCATTGCTTTGCTATTTCTTTTGACTGTCATATATATTTTGGAAGGGCCCTCCGTATTCAAATTCCACCCCCGGTCTCTCCATTCCTCTGCCCTACACCTAAACATAAGTTTTTGCTTCCTTTTAACAGTCTCCCATATTTTAAGAAAAATAACTGCAAATTTCTGTGGCAAAATAATTCTAAAACTAGATCATTAAACTCTTAAAAGTCCCTTCTTGCCAATTTTGATAAATAAATGAAAAACTGAAGCTAGTTTGTTCTTAACAGTTTTTAGTACAATGCTCAATTCATGAGTCAGTATATGAATTGAGACTGACTCAATTCAAACCTCACCAGTCAAGACTTTTTATAGAGGAAAGAGCAATTGTGTTTTCAATCATCCTGCAAAATAGTAGGTCTCCATATCACCACTTTTCTCCTCAAATATGGTGGGACTATCAACAGAAACTTTTCTCTTTTCTACACTTTGACAATTCTCTGGAGCAACACAGGCTTTACCTTACATTTTTCTACATTCTTTGGGGAAGATTTTTATTGTTGTTTTTTGCTTTGATTTTGTATTTCACTGCAGTTGTGTACAGAATTACCATCTGGGGATCCACAATCTATCAGGCATGATGAGATAAGATAAATAAGAGATAAAGGAGTGTATCCTCATTTTTATACACATATTAATTAAAGAAAAAAGTTGGGTAAATACTGAATAGAGGGAGAAATGGTTTTCACTGTTACCATTTTGATGAAATGTCTTCCAATTTCCCATTTTAATGATTTTCATTCCATTGTTTTTTCTATGAATGGATATATAATTCTTATATAGTTCCAATAACTCATCAATTATATATGTTAACTTTTTCATTTCCTCAACATCATAAGTATAACCTACTTCTGCTTTGTCAGATTATTGGCATATACACTTAATAACTAAATAGTGTCCCTTCATGTAGGGTAGATACATCACAACAATCTGTTTCTTGTGGGTTTTAAGTTGTTGCTAATTTTTCACTATAGCAGATATTTCAGAGTAAAAATCTTTGTCATAAAGGTTTTTGAATTTGTTTTTTCTTGTTGTTGTTTGCATTTAGGATTATTTCCTCAGCATAAATTTCAACAGTGAAATAATGGGAAAGGGAATAGTACAAATGCTAATAAAATAAAACAGTAATTACGCTTTATATTTGCATTTTAAATTAATAAAGGAAATTATTTTAGAGATAATAATAGTAAAAATTTACTCTGTTACGGTCCTATAGTCCTGGCAGTATCTTAAACTGGCACAACTCTTTGGAAAATAATCCAATGTATAACTTTTGATATCTGATGACCTAGTGTACATTTCTGGGAGTTTCCCCAAATAAAATAGTGCAAAAGAGAGAAATATATACATCACAAAAGTAATCATCGCAGTTTTGTTGATCTTTATTAGTTCTAATCTTATAGATTAGAAAATTACTCTTTTATTATTACAAGAACAATACATGTTCATGATAAACAATTTAAGCAGTACAAAAGAACAAAACATACCCCACAGTCCCATTCCTTAGAGACAACTGCTCCTAATAATCTCTTATGCAACCTCCCAAAATTATTTTTTTTCCCCTGAGGAAGATTAACCCTGAGCTAACTACTGCCAGTCCTCCTCTTTTTGCTGAGGAAGCCTGGCCCTGAGCTAACATCCGTGCCCATCTTCCTCTACTTTATATGTGGGACGCCTACCACAGCATGGTGTGCCAAGCGGTGCCATGTCCACACCCGGGATCCAAACCGGCGAACCTCGGGCTGCCAAGAAGTGGAATGTGTGCACTTAACCGCTGTGCCACCAGGCCGGCCCCCCAAAATTTTTCTATACAAATCTATGTGAAGACATACGTCTTTTTACATGAGGTTACATCATACAAATTGTTCTTCAATTTGCTATTTTCACTTACTGTAATATCTTAGATATCTTTCCATTTCAGTACACACAGACCTAACTCATTCTCTTGAATAGCTGGTTTTCCATTGTATGGTCACACCATACATTTTGTATCCAGTACTCATTTTGGGTTGCATGCATTTTTCTCTAGTATAAAGAATTTTGCAAAGAACATCCTTATACATAAAACTTTCCACATTTACAAGTATAATTGCAGCATATTCCTAGCAGTAGAATGGCTAAGTAGAGGGTATATGCATTTTAAATTTGGGTAGATTATTCCCTAATTGCCCTCAAAAATCAATCTCCATTCCTACCAACAGTGTTTGACAATGCCTGTTTCCTCATCTCCTTTACAACACTGAGCGTTCTCAAACTTTAAGCCTTTGCCAACGTGATAAGACCTCATTGTATCCAGAAGCAGTTGTGCTCATTAAGGCATCTGCAGGGAATTCAGTAGAAGACGTGCCAACAGTTGCAAAGAGAGAAGCAATATAGCTGGAGACAAAAAGACATGTCATGAAATCACACAGGAAAAATTTTGTGTCCTGAAGAGTTATTAGATGTGATAGGCTTCAAATTTCTCATCTGTTATTGACAGTTTACGTCTTATTAACTTCACCCAAACACACACGCACAAGCACACACACACATACACACATAAATAACTTTAGGAGGATGACAAACTACTTACGCTCATTTCACAGATAAGGAGACTGAGATCCAGAAACAAAAAGAACTTTCCAATGTCACCCAACCACATCCAGACAGAACAAAGGCTACAGCAAGACTCAACTACAGGTACAATATTATTTCAAGGCAAGATGCAAGTGTAATATGCCTCTTATATACAATATAGCGTAGACCATGGTACAATAAAGTTGATTGGTTTGTCATTTTATCAGTGGAAACCTCTTCTAACTAGCATAGTAATAATTGACATGTTCAATGAATAATTGATAAAAGATTAACTTCTGTTCTCTCCAGTTTTTAGATTTACGTGTGTCTAATCTTGGATATATTTTGTTCCAATTATTTGATATTAATCATAGACATGTATTAGATTTGGAATCCAGAATTGAAATTTCCAAAGCAATCCCCAATTTTCCCGGATGCAAAGGGTTTTTGAAAAAGTGCTGAAAGAAGGAGGAAGAGAAGAGAAACAGAAAGGAGCCAGAATTAGGTCTAATGGGAACAAGGCACATACAGCTGTGTGTCCTGTGTAGTCCCATTTCTTATTACAACATGAGCATTTTCTCATGTCATTAAATATTCTTGGAATGCTTAATTTTAATGTCTGCAAATAAATTTATTAATTTCTTAAATTCCCTTTTGGATTATTCCCATTTTTCTGTATCATAAATAATGCTGCAAAGAATAATCTTATGTGTAACCTTTTGTCTGTGTCTCTAATGATTATCTTAACAAAAATTTATAGAAGTGGGCTTATTGGGTCCATGAATATAAACTTTTAAGAATCCAAGTGGTTTCCTGAAAGACTAATCCCAGTGAAAATACCTATCAAGAGTGTATTAAGAGCCGGCCCTGTGGTCGAGTGGTTGGGTTCACGTGCTCCACTTTGGTAGCTCAGGGTTTCGCCAATTCAGATCCTGGGCACGGACCTAGCACTGCTCATCAAGCCATGCTGAGGCAACATCCCACATAGCACAACTGGAGGCACCTGCAGCTAGAATATACAACTATGTACTGGGGGGTTTGGGGAGAAGAAGAAAAAGAAGAAGAAAGAAAAAAAATTGGCAACAGATGTTAGCTCAGGTGCCAATCTAAAAAAAAAAAAAAAACAAGAAGAAAAAGAGTGTATTAGCGTGCATTAGTGTGTTTATTTCCCTTCAATCCTGCAAACATTAAGCAGTATCATTACATTGACAGATTTTTGAAAGAGAACATATGGGTAACGACACGGCGGATCTTCCCACTCTAGCCTCCTCCTCCATTCTGCAAACTTTATGTTTTGTTACTTTACTTTATATTTAAGTGAATTAAATTTGGTCAGGTATATACTACTAAGACACGGAACAATTTGACAGCCATTAAGTATAAAGCCACATGATCCTGGAACCACAACAGGAAATCGAGGAAGGAAGCTGTCAGTTTGATGGTAGGCTTCATAGCATGAGCTCAGACTATACCTTGAAGTGTTGGTAGAATTCAGCTGGCAAAGAGGAGGTGAGGCTCCATTCTAGGGACAGGAAAAGCACAGCCTGAGACCCAGAGGCTCAAATGAGCAAAACATCCTTTAGGAACAACTGTTTTGATCAACTGGATTAAATCAGATAGGGCTGGTTTGATTCTAAAATCTCCCTGGTGGTTTCCTCTTCTCCTCTCACATAAAGGGAAACTCATATCTTTCAGTGGCACCAACCTCCTCCCTCCAAATTATTGAATTAAATATTATCAAGAAAGTGAATGTGAATGAAGTAGGTAAAATTTTTAATTTTCAAAACTATATTTCCTTGGTAGGAGACCACCCACTCTCCAGAGACCTTTGGCTTGATTAGAATTCTCATAGCCAGTTATGCTATGAATGCCTTGATTGAAAGAAAACCCAGTACATTCGTGCTTTCCCAATTTGTTTTTCTGCATTCTTAATCAACACACCACTAGGCAGAATCTTCCTTAGGTTGCAGAATCTGAGCTGACAGTTTTCAATTTGGTGCTTCCAATAAAATTCTTTTGCTAAATATAAGTTTTTCTCAGTGAACAGAGGGAAGAGAAGTTTTTATAAGCCTGTTTTTAGAGATTATGTCTTAATTAGCTATCTCAAGTATAGCGTACCCTGAATCCATCTGTAAACGAGTATTCAAATCTGACCACCTTATTATGTGCAAACAGTTGGATTAAAAAATGGAAAATAAAAGGCAGCCATCTGGATATCTGATATAACACCAAAAGTCAGAGTCCTTAAAATGTTCTGTGTTTACATTCCGTTTCCTCTTACTTATTTATTCATTCATTTTTGTACTTTCATAGTCTATGTCCAGGAAGGATTTGTGGGTTTGCATATCTGGTCTCTCAACAAGTCTCATTGTGTGGTAGAGCCACAATAGCTTTTTTTGTCATTCCTCAGAATGCATTAGGTTACACAAAAGTTCACAGAGGCTTTATTTGTAATAGCCCCAAACAGAAAGTAACCTAAGTGACCTTCAGTGAGTTAATGGGTAAACAAATTTTGGTACCTTTATATGGTGGAATACTACTCAGCAATCAAAAGGAACAAACTATTTATACATGCAATAACTTGGATGAATTTCAAGGGCATCATGATTAGTGAAAAAAAACAATCACAGAAAGGTTGCATAATCTATGGTTCCATTTATGTAACATTTTCAAAATGAGAAAACTATAGACAAAGAGGACAGATTGGTAGTTACCAAGAAATAGATACAGGGGTGAGGCATTGATACAACTCTAAAGGGAAAGCACAACAGAGATCCTTTGTAGTGATGGAACAGTTCTGTACCCTGATTGTCGTGGTGGTTACAGGAATCTTTACATGAGGCCAAATTACATAGAACTGCACACACACACACACATACACACACGAATGCACGTGAAAACTGATGAAAATGGAATAAGGACTGTACTCTACTTATAATATTATACCAATGTCAACTTTTGGTTTTGATATTTTACTACAGTCATACAAGATGTCACCATTGGGGTAAACTGGTGAAAGTTTCGTAGTATCTTATGTACTCTTTTGCCAACTTCCTGTGAGTCTGTTATTATTTCAAACTTAAAAGTTAAAAAAAAAGCGTCAAAGTCTTCACCTAGGTATTCCCTCTGCTGGGACCATCAGTGCCGTGCTTCACCCTTTAACCCCTAACCCTTGGACCCCTACAAGAAAGTCTTCCTTGCCTCCCCAGATTAGGTTTGTTTCTCACTGTTGTATGTTCTCATGACACTTCGTATTTCTTTTTTGGTCCTAGCACAATGGTTATTAAATAATTACATTTGTGTAACATAAGGTTTAATACTTGCCTTCTCCAGACTATAAGTTTTAAAAAGGCATCACTACTGTATCTTTAGTACCACATATTCCTTAAAATGCTGTAGATGCTTTCTCAATATTTGTTGAAATAGGAGCGAGAATGACAAGCACATGAGCAAGCATTTCTGTAAGTCACAGCTGGGGAATTTCAGTCCAGATATGAAGATGAGATCATGGGGAAAGTCATCACATAAGTAGTTCATCACATTTTGTACAGATGTCTGGTAGCATAGATTCTAACTGTTAATGCAGATCATGCAAAATGGTCAGTTCATTTAGGACCAATCAGATTTGGTTATTTGACAGTTTCCATCTTCTCAAGGAGACTATATTGACCATTTTGTTTGGCATTAGTAAAATACAGTATCTATCCATAGTCTCTGTCCTCTGCAGTATATGCTCAAAAGAATATGTTAGAACAAGCTCTGATAATGAGGACATTTCTGGCTTTCAGTGGTTTTCAAAGCTGTTACTACCCCTTGGGCCTAGATAACTCGTCAAGAGATAAGTGGTCATTGACAGGCTGACACTTCCTTTTCCCAGCCCATTTTCTGTCTTCAGGAACCTACTTTCTCTCAATTCAAATTATCTCATTCCTTCATACTGTCTTTTAGCTGTTAAATATCTCCAGCGTGGCATGAACATGTATGCACACCCATGCAATTGTCCCTCCTTCCTTTCCCACCAGATCTCAATTCCTCCATGTTCTAATCAACTCATAGGAGGGAAGACTCTGACAAAGTTGGCTCAAGTAGTGAAAAAGCATACATCTCTAAAACAGTGAAGATATTTTTGAACAGAGGTGGTGGTTCTCACTGTCTCCCATTCTCCCATCAGATGCCAGAAGAACGGGGATGGGGATGGGAACACGGCAGCTCATTTCTGAAAGTTTTCCAACCCTTAAGCTATAAATCAAATGAAAAGTATGAGAGACATCTGGACATCCAAAATTTTGCAATGCTAATATGTGTGTTCTGGAAGCCAGTACACAAAAAGACATGTATGAGATCTCAGTCTCTTTCACAAAATTAGTTCAGAGCTACATCGTGAGGATAAAGCTGATGGCAGAAACCAAATGCCAAACAGCACTAGGGAAATTCTGTAGACAGTGAAGGATGGCAAGGAAAGATTTCTAAAATAAGTTCTCACAGAAGAAATCTTGATCTATTTCCTTGATGGCTTAGTTCAGAGCAGCTAGACGACAATGACCATCACATACTACTGCTTTCTCAGACATCACTATTTTAACATCATAATTGAGCATTTTGTAATGTTTATTTGATTTTTTGTGGAAATTACACAATCTTTTATTGTCAGTCACTTGAATCATCATTTCAAACAGTGGCAGCACTAGGTAAAGGCCAACATCAGAGTAACAACATTGTTAATTAATAGAGGAAAGAAAAGTCAAAACAAATTCGCTAATTAGAACTTTCCAGAAAACTTTTTCTCCCAGAATAGAAAAATGCCTTTTGTGTTTCACTTCTCACTTGGCATTTTTCTTTCAAATGAGACAAGGATTGCCATGTACTGACCCATAGTGGTAGCAAATTATGGAGAAAGGAATAGACCATGTTCCTCTCTTTTATTCTCTGGCTTCATTTACGTGCAAATCTCTTCACTCCAATTTGAAACCATGTAAATTAATTGCTTTTCAAGTATAAACCACCCATCTGTGCCTTTTGTTCTCCCTTATTTTGGAACTCACTATTGAAAATAATGTTAAAATCTTTAACCTATGTAATAACTATACAGGAAAAAAATGAGTGTAGAACACATAAAGAAAATGAAAACATCAACATTTATTCTCCCGCATTCATGACGCTCATTAGCAGAAACCAGAAAATTGTCACAATAATAATAAAAACGCAGACTCCAACCAGCAAATGCATTGTGCTCCAAAAAATTTTATTTGCAAGTCAGTCTTTCAGAGCATTAAAACTTATAATAGAAATAATTTTCTACATCATAGTTAGGACCTCCAGACATCCTGTGAATGCCTATTTAGTCCAGAACCAGAACCTATTTAGGGAATCATAGCCACAAATGGGTCCCAGGATAAAGAAAGAGAGGAGGAAGAGAGAATGGAAAAAGAAAAGTTTATTCCCCTCTATGGTACAAGCCTGAGCACACTTTTTTTTGTGAGGAAGATTGGCCCTGAGCTAACATCTGTGCTGATCTTCCTCTGTCTTATGTGGGACACCACCACAGTGTGGCTTGATAAGCGATCAGGTCTGCATCCCGGATCCGAACCTGCAAACCCCAGGCTGCCTAAATACAGCATGCGAACTTAACCCCTACGCCGTCATGCCGGATCCCTGAGCATGTTTTTGAAATGACAAAATTCAGTTTTGGTCTCCTCCCACCTCCCTTGTAGCATCCCTTCCCATTTTTGGTACCTTTAGTTTTAGGTACCAAACCTAAAAACACACATTACAGAAATCTAGACAGATTTGTCCTTTATGATATGGGCTCAACACAAGGTTGACATAAGGAAAGCCACAGTATAGAAAAGAGACCATATTGTAACTTTGAATCACCTCTGATTAACCAACCCAGACATGCTCTGTAGATTTCACGGACCCTCCCAACTGCTCTAAGTTGATAACTTTGTTCTTTTGAGCTCCTTAGGAATACAACGACTCCTGGGCAGAGAGTCTGTGTTGACAGCCATCATTGATGACAATTGAAAGATCAGGGTATAGTGTGTCCTCCAGTGTCTGATGCACACCCAGTAAAACAAAAGACTATCAGGAACTAAGGCCAGATGTCTGCCCCCACTTGGAGACCAGATGCCTCCCCCACCCAGAGACCAGCCCCCTATATAACTGGCCTGTAGTCTTTGTTCTGTAAAACGGTTCTTTTGGACATTAGTCAGCCATCTTCCCCCTTGCTAGCAAGCTGTAATAAAAGACCCTTTCTCCCCTACCACCTTGACTACTGGAATGACTCCCCTTGGACAGTAACACCCATGAACCACGTGCCTCATGATAAAAATTTACCTAACATCTGACAAAATGATCCATTCTTTCAGGTAATGTATGTTCATTATTATATACCCTACATCTAGACTAATGCCTGGCATATATGAGGTGATTGATAAATTTTTGTTGAGTGAATAAATGAGTGAAGTATAGGTGATATCAACACCAAGTGAAAGAAAAATTTCTTTTTTATTTATTTATTTTGTTGAGGTCACATTGGTTTATAAATTTCAGGTGTATGTCATTATATCTCAACTTCTGTATAGACTGAATTGTGTTCACCACCAAAATCTAGTTTCCATCCATCACCATACATTTGTGCTCCTTTACTCCTTTTGCCCTCCCCCCATCCCCTTCTCCTCTGATTGATTTGTTCTCCTTCTGTATCTATATGCTTGTTTTTTTATCCTCTACATATGAGTGAAGTCATAGGGTAATTGTCTCTCCATCCAACTTATTTTACTCAGTGTAATACCCTCAAAGAAGGAAGAATTTCTAAATTGAGGAGAACCTATATTTGCATTGTTTGGATTTCTTAGCTTTGTTGGAATTCATCCATTATTAATTTTGCTCTCACTGAATTGCATAGAGCTGATATAAAAAGTTATTCTATTATCCATGGTTTAATATGGATAGAATATTATATTCTATTATCCATAGTAGCTTTTTCAAATTCTCTTATAATAATAACAATAATAATAGTTAATACATATAGTAATTACTATGTGCTAGCAGCTTTGCTAAGTTCTTCTCATATCTTAATTTATTTAATCCTCTCACTAACTCTAGGGCCATGTGCTGCTATTATTCCCACTCTAGAGATGAGCAAATTAAGGCACAGTTTTTACAACTTCCCAAAATCACACAGCTGCTTTGTCTACCAGTCAGGCTTAAGGCTGAGCTTCAAGATTCTCTGCCATCTTTACAGAGGTCTGGTCTCTTGCCCCACTTACCGTTATTCATCCCTGATATAGAAGTTCCTTAATGAGAAGGGATCATCTCAGACAATGGGTTGTGTTCTATTTGACTGAGGCAGTGATGGTGTCACCACTGTACATTGACAATCCCAAATGACATGAAGAATGAAAAAAGAAACTGATAAGTAGTATAAAATGGGGCTCCTGTCATGATTTTTAAGTTTCTTAACATTTTCCTAAACACTAGATAGAATTAACAATTTCTAGCCTCCAGGATTGATAATTGATAAGGGAAAAAATTTTTAAGTGATTTTTTTTTCCCCTAAAGAACCAGTACATGGTTGTATATCCTGTTTATCAGTTCTTCTAATTCTTGTATGTGAGCCACCACCACAGCATGGCAACTAACAGATGGTTGGTGTGGTTCCGGGACCAGGAAATGAACCGGGCTGCCAAAACAGTGAGAGCATTGAACTTTAACCCCTAGACCAGCAGGGCTGACTCTAAGTGGTATTGTTAATGTTGCCAATTTTTGTGTCATCAAAGAAGGCAGCTTGACATGATGACTCTAGTTGAGTTTCCCCCTTACCAGTTATAGCCTCATTCTTGGACTAACATTGAGATAACTGGTCAGCTTTGAACTTGTAGACCGTCAAACAAAATCCAAACTTGCATCTTGCATTACTACATACTTTCAATACTTTTTTTCTTTTATTTCACTCTCTGGTCTCTTATGTGCTACATGATAAAACAGAATAATAATTTAGTGAGATCTCTCTTGAAATTAAAATGATTTGGTTTCAAAAACTAGAAACCATGAAAACTATATTCTTTTTTTTGCAATAAGTTCCTTTAGGCTATCTAAATCAACACATATAATCAATGTCAATTTTTTAAATAAATTTTTTCCTAGTGTTCATAACTCTCTTGCTGCCATTTTTATTTATCTTGGTATTCTACTTTCTTTCTGAATTAAAGGAAAATAGCTATCTATTCAAGCCCACACAGTTTTCCACTCAACATAGTTTTTTTGCTGTTTAAAAAACACTCATCAGTCATTTTGGAACTTGGTCTATCTGTTGGCTTATTAACGAGCTTCCGAGCATTCTACCTAACATTTTTTCAAGTCACAACCCAGTTTCAAATCACACATTTTTCCCGCTGAGACTTTCACGCCAATTTACTGATTTTCTTTTTAGAGTATAATTTTTTTTTATTTCATGAAATAAATCAGCTTGTGGATTTTTTAAACAATCCCAAAAGGCAGCAAGAAACAAAAAATATATTCACAAGAGCAAAGATAACCTTACATAATGCTGTGTAAACCCAAGTTCACAGAGCTAAAGAACATGAGAGATTGCCTAATTCCTTGCTGGATTCAGAGCCGTGGATCCACTAGTACTCACTCTTGAGTTATCCAGATCCTAAAGGGATCTTCCAGTTGGGTTGTACAGTGACATCTCTCTTTTTGCCAATGTAGCACGAAAATCAAAAACTGTCAAAAAATTGAATGCAGGCTTTCCCTTTGGCTTTAGAAAAAGTAATGTATAAACTGGAGGAAGTTTACCAGACGTGTTTTAGGATAAAAACAGGAAAGGAAAAGCCATGATAAGAAAAGGAAAAGGAAAATTGTATCATGCTCTCTTTTCACCACCGTCTACCTTTTAAAGGCCAAGGAATGACATAGGGAATGCATGTTAACCCAAAGACCAAGCCTAAAACCACTCAAAGCGCAATATGGATGTTTGTCATTTAATTGATGAATTCATTCAGTACAGATACATAATCAAGAGTAGTCCAATGGCTTTTGGACAAGATGTTTATTATCTGGAAATCTACACATTCGCCACTTCACCTTGTCTAAAGGAAAGCAATCAAAGAAGTAGACCCTTTAATCAAATGAGATGCTAATATAATGAGTTATTCTACTTTATTTACTCTCTGGACTCATGGATCCTTGAGCCTTTCTTTGATGGTGCTCAGCTGGCAGCACTTTTGCATCAGTAATCTGAGTATCAATATTTATTGAACACCCACCACAGCAAATGAAGAGGGGGCAGAAGATTAATCTAACTATGGGCCACAGTATATGACATACAGCTTCTGGAAAGGGACTTAAAAAATAAATCCATGATTACAGTTTTTTTTATTTGTCAAGCATAGGATACAAATTCTTCTCAACTAAGGTTTCTGGTTAATCAACTTTGTGCTTTTTCACCCTAGAATGATATGTTGTATGTCTTCCATTCCAGTCAATGAATCTTTGGTATTGTTTCAAAGTTGTATCTGTTTCACGATTAAGCAGTGAAATAGCTTTCACTAACAATGTCTTTTATGGTGAGCACTATTCTTTTTTAATTATTTAATCAAAACAGAAATCATCAAACACATGCTTGTAAAGAAGAATTACAAAATAAATATAATTTTAAAATTCAATTGGAAATTTTTGTGCCACTAAAAGTTTAATTTGGAAAAAGATTTAACTCAAACGAATACATCAGACCTTTAAATAGGTTTCAGTACCGGGTGTTTTGACAAGTCACTGAGTTTTTATTGCTGCCCTGTGGGCAACAGTACCAATCTCTCGGACTGGACTTTGACCGAGGCCTCTGGGGACTCTTATTCCAAATGTCTGACTATTAAAGCAAAGTTTGAGACTAGAAGCAAAACACTGTATATGAAAGTCACAAACTGTGGGTGTTGAAGAAAAGAGATATGTTTTCTGAAGCAACAACTTTTTTAAGTTTTGGGCTTTTTTTTTTCCCATTATTGCTTATATGTTAAAAGTGAAAACAAACATTATTTCCTTTCAAGACAATGAGTAATTTAGCCTTTTACTTTGGAAATCCTGACACTAATGTGCTGTATTAAAACAAATGCTTTAGTACTCGAAAGACTCAAAAGAGCACTAAATGAAACATGAATCATTTATGGGAATTCGTAATCTCTATACTAATTATGAAAAAACAGCCCAACTTTTGAATGACAGTGTTTATAATTGTTGACTTGTATACACAGTAAATCCTTTATTCCTGTCTTTTGGGTTCTAATTCTTACCCTTGGTTATAAAATGTAAAGTAGGCTATTTAGAAACACCCAAAAGATTATTTGTTTGACTTTTTCCCCCTCTCTGTGTATCTATAGTTAAATCACACAATGAGAAAGATTAATGCAGAAAGTCTAATCAATGAATGATATGGTGCAAAAATCTCTCTAAATCGATATCCATAAAATTCATTTCATTAGCTACAGTGTAATTTGTAAAACATTTCCCTCAGTATCTTGGGCTCATCTCCTCAGTATTCAATCTAATGGAAGGTGCTGGACAGATATTTGATCCTGCACAGGCCAGCAACTTAGGCCCACAGCAAGAGATTGCATAATGCATGTAGAAGTTTTATGAATCAGTGCTGCTGTTTGCAAGATGGGGCTTGCAGAGTGCACACAGCTCAGGTGGGCCTCGGCCTGAGGTTGTCCAGCTGTACGCGCGTGGGGCAGCCTGCCAAGAGTATGGGTGGTGGTGAAAGCCAGTTCACATTTCACCACCCAAGGGTCAGCCCAGAAGACAGGGTTCCTTTCTCTAATTCATCCACCCAGAGGAGCCTCCTTTCTCTGAATGGGCTGCCCAGAGGTCAGAAATGTTCCCTTTAATAATATACACCCAAAGATATTCTGCCAATTGTGACCTAGCTGAGTCTAACTAACCATTTCTACCAGAAATGGAATTCAAAATGCATGTCATGAAAATGACCGTGGCCCTTCTTTTGCGTTTAAAATATAGTAAGTTTTACTTATAATTGAAAATTAAAATATTTTGTTTCGGTTTACAGCATATTTGAGGGTCTATTGTATTTTGTCAATATGAAATAGTGTAGTTAAAACTAATAACATTAAATGTTAACTAAGTGTAATTTTGAAACTTTGATATTTTTAGTTAAGTTCCTAATTTGTTATTATAAAATGTTACTGTCAGGAGATTAGAGATACAGACAAACTAGGGATGCAGTTAAGAATGAAATCCCAGAGTCAGGCCTGGATTCATACCTACCACCACTTGCTGGCTTGTACCCTTGAGCAAGGAACTTAGCTGCCTAAGCCTGTTTCCTTTTGGAGCTGACAATAGTACCCACCTCATAGAGATATCGTAAATATTAAATAAGATGATCCATATAAAGCACTTAGTACAGCTATACGTCAGGCACATAACAAACACTGAGTCAAGTGTTGGCTAGGAGGAGGAGGAAAAAGCAAAGTGGTAGGCAGAACTTCTAAAATGGTCCCCAAAGATGTCCTGCCTTAATCCTTGATCTCCAGAAACTATGAACACGATGAGGTATCACTCTTGTGTTATGTAACACTATACGGCACGGTTGACTTCAAGAAAGGGGAATTATCCAGGTGAGCCTGATCAACTCACAGGAGCCCCTAAAGCAAAGAGCTTTTTCTGAATAGTGGCAGAAGAGGAGATCAGAGGGATTCGAAGCATGAGAAGGACTCAGTGGCCCATTGCTGGCTCTGAGATGGAGCGGGCCACCTGAGAAGGAATGTGGGGTGATTGCTAAGAACTAAGAGTGGCTCTCTGCTGACAGCCAGCAAAGAAATAGCAACCTCAGTCCTACAACCACGGGCACTAGATTCTGCCAATAACTTGAACGAGATTGGAAGTAGATTCTTCCCCAGAGGTTCCACAATACAGTGCAGCCAGGATAAAGCCTTGATTTCAGCCTTGGGAGACTCTGAGCAGAGAGCCCAGCTGTGTTCACATGGTCTGCTGACCTTCACAACTGTGGGATAATAAGTACCTGTTGTTTTAAGCTGTTAAGAGTTTGGTAATTTGTTATGCAGCAACAGAAAACTAATGTTGGCAGTCCAAGGAGTGGCTTGACATCTGGAAAGGATAACTATTCTAATTGTTAGAGTGAATTTCCAAAAACAAAGGACGTTTTTGTGTTTGCTTGTAGAAAAATCTTGTGGCAGAAATTTAATCAATAATTAGAAGTACTAAAGGGTAACATTTTGATTTTCCTAATGGCAAACAAAAAGAGTTTGCTATAAAGAATCAAGTGTCGTCCTTTCTGAGGGTACATGGCAGTACTATCAGTGGCCAACAAGAAAAACAAATAAGGGTTACCACTAGAAATAATTTTTCAAAGTAAGCGTATAGAGTAAAATCTTCACTCTGGATCCCCATGGAAAAAAAGTCAGTTCTTTTGAATATATATATTGCTAGTACTTGTCAAATACATTAAAAGATAGAGTAGAAAAAAATGTCACATTGGGGTAGTACCTAGGCTATTACTGATCAAGAGCATCTCAACACAGTGAACAGCTAATACCTTTTGGTTTGCCTAGCAGTTTTTTCTTCTGGGGAACTGCCCATCTTCCTAATGGGTCAGTTCTCATGATACTGTCTCTTCCTCCAGAGGGTGGACACTCTCTTCATGTTAGCCAATCAGAAGACCCAAACTACACATAGTAAGTTCTGTGCATAGTGATTGGTTCAGAGATGTTTATAGTACCAAGCACTGTCAATCGGGGACCAATCAGAGAGAGAGAGAGGAAGCACAAACAAGCATACACATCCCTAGCCTCTGTGGATAAAAGTTGATTGTATCATGCGTCAAGTTCTTGATTATCTATCCACTGCATTATCAAAGTTCTATTCTCTTATTTCCTCCTACAGTTTGCTTTTTAGGATTTCACTAAGCCTTTCTTATTTTATCTTCTTTTGAGGTTGGGAAAGGACAGCAAAAAGAGAAAATGTATATTTTTTGCATTGCCATTTTTTGAGAGGTGGGTGGTTTGGGGAGAGCTAACTTGGGAATTTTGTGTGTTACCTTGCACAAATGTGATTCCTGCATCTCATTTCCGGATAACTCAAACTGGCTGGGCTACCCCTTCACTCGCTAACTGAAGTCTCTTCCAATTACGTATATTGCAGAAAGCAAAAGCTTGGGGTTCAGCATCTCTCTGTTGGATGTAATTTGGTCACAAGTGAGGTGACCAGCTAATTTGGCGAATTGCTGTTTGAGCTTATTTTCAGTTGAACTTCTGCTGAGAGAAGAAAGAACAAGCAGGCAAGCAGAGAACATGCTATATGCATCACTGAAACTTATTGCTTATCTTTATTGCATTTGAGTAAATGCTCTTTTTTTGCTGTTGCCAAGTAAGTCATCATATTTTAGTTCTGCACTGAATCCCTCTGCAGGAGGCAAGATTTCAATAGATCCAGAGTGCAGGAAATAAAAAGAATGCACATTTTGGCTCAAATGCTCCTCTCCATAGCTTCTCTCCCACCACCTTCACTGGTCATTTGCACAATTTATACTAATCTGTGTGAATCATTTTATAGAAACAATAGTGAGGTTTTATGTTAAAGTTTTTATCTAATCCAAAGCATATCTTTATTTATTCTTCTGATAAAAATAATACATACTTATTGTTAAACATATATGTAGAAGTGTATAAGGAAAAGAATAAAATTTACCTGAAGTTCCACCTCTCAGAAGCCCATTAACATTTCAGTGACCATCACTTTGTACCTCTATTTATATAAACATACCCATATGATATTATTTAAATATGATCATAGTAATACAACGTTTTTTAATTCCATGAACTTTATTTTTCATACATTATTTACCTCTCATTTTTCTTTCTTTCTTCCATCCACATCTTTCTCCGAATCAATCATATGCAAATATATTACATACGGGTTTGCTATTTTACCCCCAAATGGACTCATATTCCATATACTACTCTGCATCTTGCTTTTCCAATTAGCCACATATTGTTGAAATCTTTCAAGGGCAACTGGGATAAAAATTAACATATTTCTTTTTAATGGTTGTGTAATAAACCCTGGTATGAGCGTACCACAATTTATTCAATCATCCCCCTAGTTTGAGTATTCAGATTGTTTCCAGTTTGGTTGCTAGCACAAATAATGATGCGATACACATCTTTGTATGTTGGTACTTTTACTTTTAGAGAATAGAGTCTCAAAGTAGGATTGTTGAACCAGAAGAGCATATGGGATTGTACACACAGTAATACATTTGATGTTAAGTGATATTGCCAACATGCTTCCCAAGATAGCTGAAACTATTTACACGTCTACAGCAATGTAGAAAGATGTCCTTTTCTCCACAACCCAATAGACAACTGGACATAAACCATTTGTTTTTACAATTTGAGGAGTGAGTAATGATATCTCATTGTGACTTTATTTTTCCTTTCCCTGGTAACTAGTTAGGTTGACGAAATATATATTTTTCCCTCTATTTTTTGGCCACTTATATGTTCTAATCTGTAAAATGCCTACTCGTTTCCTTTGCCCATTTTTCTCTGGGCCGTCTTTATTTTACATAACCATTAAAAATCACAGTGATGGTTATTTGAAGAGCCTGAAGAATACTGTGATCCCCATGTTTGTCTTTCCTGATGGTACCCTCTGTTCTCATCTCTCCTTGCATATGGCACAGTTGGCCAACTGCTGTCTCTTTACCCATGTTGACTCTTTCTCTGAGAGTCCTGAAAACCTTCCTACTGGGACAGCTTGTTTGGGTGAAAATGCTTTATGCTCTCCTTGGCTTTGAAGAGAATTGCTATACACCAATTGTCATAAATAGATTATACGTCTTTGGAGGAAGGAAAGGATTAATTTGCTTTTTTTTAAAAAAAAACATTTTATTTCTCATTTATCTATAGTACAACATAAAAAATAATTTCTTTCCCTGGAGTCCTAGAATAATCTAGGAATATATCCTCGATACATTTCCTAGCCGGGTTCATGGTCTTTGGTGCTCTGATTTGCAAACGTGCTGCAAAGAGGACATTGCGTGACCCAGTTCCTTTTGTTTATTCCAGGTCATTGGTAACCAGATGAATTCTTGTTGTATAGAAGGTTTAGTATTTGTGTAGACATGGGTTATGCTTCAGGTCTGAGGCTTTGTTTGAAAGCATTAAGTTTCTCAGCAAAGTAGGTGAAGCCTTGAGGGTTAGTGGGCAACAGGAATACATGTATATTTAACTGTTTGTCCTGGCAAACTTCAACGTGCAGATCTGGCTCTCTTGGCTCCTAGCAATGTGTGGCCAGACTTTTCTTATGCCTGTGATCATATTTGACATTTCATTTATCTCTTGGATGCCTCATTCTCATCACTTCATCCAAGATGGACCTCATATCCAGTTCCTTACTGACAGAACTGACAGAGTGGCTGATAAATCTTCAGTCTAAATGGCAGATTCCAAACAATATAGCCAGAACAAGTACGTCAGAGCTGGAAATATAATATGCTCTCTCGTTCTCAAGGCTCTCTTGTCAAAGGTGGTACACACATACACTGACAGCGGGGCAACTTTTAAGAAACTTGGAGCTCTGCACGAAGAATAAAATGAGACTCTGGGTTTTCTCAGAGGCACTCAGGTATGCCTGAGTCACAGAACGGGCTGCACTCCCGGCTACGCGCAGCCTGTGGCACCCGAATTCTGAAGCTCTCCTAACTTACTCCTCAATCTGCTTTTCCTGAAGCAATTCTTTCCCTTGAAGGGATCTTTTAATTACCATCCTCTGGACTAGCCAACCAAGCTGCAAAACCCTGAAAGCAGCTGAGAGAGTCCTCATTCCCCGACTGTCGTGCAGCCTCAGCAGGTTTCCCTGCCTATGGAAGCAATTTCTATCAGCCACTTCCTGCCAAAGCACCGAACTGAATGGAGGATGCTGTTTCAGATGCCACTTCGCTACCCATAAGAGCAGGGACCTTTAAAGGGAGCATTTTCAGAATCTGAGAATTGTCACAAGGCTTTTATGTAAAACAAAAACAACAGACACCATAGGCCCTTTTGGGTTAATAATATCCTTTCCTTGTGAGTGGAAATTTCTTTCCTCTCTAGCGTAGTGTGTTACCGTAGGGAAAGCCATACTGTGATTTGTTACGCAGAAGCAACCATAAATTTTGCCTGTTCTAGCGTCGCTCTTGCTGGGCCCTTCCTAAGTCAAGGCATAATACCATTGGAAACGGCAGCGAAATAAAGTAACACTGACCAATGTTAAACTTAATCTCCTTAGCACCCTGCGGGGTAACTATCTGAGCAGCAGCCACGTTGCTGTTAACCTCAGATGGATGCAGAAAACATTTGTAAATGAACTTGGATTGTGTGTTTTTCCATGCTTTTGTTGGTACACAATGTTGACACAGAGCCGTATTGTGTACCAGTGAGAACTGGTCAGCAGGGCCCAGTCCAAGTCGCATCTCCGTTAAAGGATTGCACCAATTGCTCGTAGGTTTAAGCTTGGGAAAAGGTTGTGATTACGGTTAGTAATAAGATGAGTCACCACACCAAACTTAGTCATGAAATAGCAGAGCTCGGAGAGGCTTGCAGTCAAGATCCAGCTTTTTTGTCTGTCTCCACGTTAAGTTAATGAAACCATCTAAGGCTACATTTTCCAAGGCATATTTCATGAAACACAAGCCAAGCCATACACTCTGCCAAAAAAAAGAGAGACAAAGAAAAATTCTGGAAAACGTGGAAATTCACAATAACTATGATAATAGTGAAAGCTTTATTATGACCTTCAGTATAGAAAATTTTTTAACTTTGTTTAACCTTGTGTTTCTCAAATGGTTTTGACCACAGAACCCTTTTTATCATGTGACCCCTCTTAACATCCCGTGGAACCACCGTTACATAGAAACATACTCTAAATAACGTTGATCAAATGGTTACAATTGCAGGAAGGTCTCCAGAGAAAATTTTAAATTGTCCTTGAGAGAGTTATGTCATTCTCTGAGAAATATTCAGCATTATTCTTGATTTCAAGGAGAACCTGCCTTATAATAAGTTGGTCTGAGTATTAAGAAATTGAGGATCCCTGGCTCCTGGTGTTGAGGGGGAGGGGTAATGCTGTTACTCAGCTTCCCCCTATACCCACAGTAAAGATCACTTAGGCTTCCCTTCCTTGGAAGAAGCATGAGAGGAGGGCACTTCCTATCTCTCTCTCTTTGTTTCCACTTTTCTTCTTGGTAAGACTGGAGCAAAATTACTGCTCTCATCTGGCCAGATCTCTTGGTTGTCTCTTTTCGTTGCTACACGTGAGGCTGAGCTGGTGCATAAGTGTCTTGCTTTGTGACCCAACTGTCTCCTTGGTTGGGCTTTGTGTTGAGATTTGTGGAGTTGAGTAGTGGAAACTGAGTGGTGAATGGAGGAAAGAAACTAAGCAAAGTAATAGAAACCTTACCTGGGTCTCAGGCCCAAAGCTGCACCTTTGATGCAAGAAACCACGACTGTTCAGAGTAGTAAAACTGATTCTATCCTTGAATTCTCACTTGGTTGCTTGTGTCTGTTCTCAATTTGGTTCTGGAACTTTGGAAACCGGAAGTGAGGGGGAAAATAATTCATCGGCACCCTCCATCCTGACACCTATTATCCTTATAATACCCTTTCATCAATTGAAAATGATTATGAGGTCACCCTGCAGCAATTTCTTCTCCAGCTCAAATAATTCCAAGTTCTTTTCCCTTTTGTTCCCCATAGGTCCATTTGCCAACACTAATTATTTTTGTTGCTCTTCTCTGGTTCATTTCCAGCTTTCCCAATCACTTAAAAAATATAGAACCCCAAATGGGACAAAGCCTTCTGTTGGCCTGGCTTAGTCTGAGCTTCTAGATGGTTTGCTGGCTACTGCAGCATTTTATGCTTAGTGGTGTATGCAAGCGTATGCCTATGGTGTATGAACTTTCATAACAATAGACTGACACTGATGGCCCCACTCTGGCTTACTATAATTTTACTCCTGTATTGTGAGGGTGCTTTACAACCACAATCTTATGACAATAGCACCAGCTAAGCATTTCTGACTACATATCTATATTGCTTATTTTTCCTAAGTCTCTAAGTACTTCACATTATGTGCTATTCCTAGCAGATCCTAGGGGTTTCTTTTTTTTTTTTTTTTTTGCTGATGAAGATTAGCCCTGAGCTAACATCTGTGCCAGTCTTCCTCTATTTTATATGTGAGCTGCCACCACAGCATGGCTGACGAGTGGCAAGTGGTGTAGGTCTGCACCTGGGATTCGAACTGCAAACCCAAGCCTCTGAAGCAGAGCACACTGAACTTAATCACTAGGCCATGGGGCCAGTCCTATCCTAGTGGGTTTCTTTTTAATTGTATCTCAAAAATATTAATTTTGTTTTGACATTTCCTTTTGGTTTAGTCTAGGAAAGCTTCTCATGCCTTTTAAAACCTCCAGAATATTTGCTAAAATTTACAAATAGTCATTATAATCTCGAGTTTATTATTCAATTCTACATATTGCATTGTTTTGCTAAGGTACACTTAATGCTAAGTACTTTCCATATATAATGTAAGAAATACTTACTTTATAAATACTTACTTTACAGCCTTGCAGTTAGCAAGTTGCTTTCACAATACATCCTCTCCTTTATTCCTTCACTAGACAAATGATTATTGACAGTGTGTCAGGAATTGTGCTGGGCACTGATGGGATAAAGGTGAATACAACGTTATAACTATCTCAAGAGGCCCACAGTCTTTGGGGGCAACGGAACCCTGCAGAACCCTGTGGTAAGTGCATGGAAGAGGAGGCAGTGCATTTAGATGGGGAGGATGTGAGGAGGGTTTGCAGGGAAAAGAGCAGGTGAGTGAGGTACCCAGTGGTAGAGTCAATAGGCTGCAATAGGGAAGTGGTGGAGAGAAAGCTTAAAACAAAAAGTTTTTGAAGGCACAGATTTCCAAGGCGTTGATATGTTGAGTTCTGACTCACTAGCCTGTGTATTATCATCCAGTTTTACAGAAGACAAATCTATGGACCAGAGAGACACGAATCAAATATTAGAAGAAAGAGAAGTCCTCATCTTTTGACACCTAGACTAATTCTCTTTTACATGAAATGTCTACTATATAAGTGAATGGAAGTAGCCTATACAGAAACTGATATATAATAATGTACACCTGAAATTTACCCAATGATACAAGCTAATATGACTTCAATAAAATACTTTTGTTAAAAAAGTAAATGGAAGACTGTAAAATGTTTATGATTTTAGTGTCCAATTTTTTTCTAAAGTTTATTTTTTGTTATAGAAATTAAAACATGTCTATTGTAGGACATTTGCAAAATAGAAAAGAATGACGAATAAATAAAAATCATAAGGTAATAACATTTTGGAATATTTTCTGTCATTTGTATGTATAAATATGCATACATATTTTGTAAAATTGGAACTAATATGCATATATTACATTATATCTTGTTCTTTTCTTTGAACAAATATATTATGAATATTTTCCTCTTGCAAAATACATGCTTCTGTACTATGATTTTTAATGATTTCAAAGTATTCTATTATTTTTAATGGTTGTAGAATGTTCCATTGTATGGTTCTATTGGCACTCATTTGTCCATCTCACTATTGTTGGACATTTAAGCAGTTTCTAATAGTTTGTATTATGAATAGCACTGCTGTGAACACCTTGTTCCCATTTCCTCTTCTTTCTTTAGGATAAGGAATCACTAGGTCAGAAAGTATAGTGCTTGTGACACTTATTGGCAAATTGTCCCAGTTTGCAATCCCACTAGAGGTGAGCAAAATGTCAACACTGTTCCTAAGATAAACAACTTCTCTTTGCCAACAAATAGCTTTTGTATTTGGTTCTTTACTAACTTTGGAGGACGTGTATCTCAGAGGTAGCAGGTTTAAGGATAGTATGTTAGGGCCCCAAGGGAGTGGTGGAGTGGCAAACAGGAGAGTGAGGATGCAGGGGATGTATGTGCTTTCCAACTACATTTACATTCAGTGACAAGGGCCCTTTCCATTTGCAGCCATCCTGGGCCACTGTGGGAGATGTCCATTTGGCATAACCATACAGGTACCAAGCAAAGTCTATGTCGTTCACACCAGGCTTGTGACAAGTGAAGCGTCAGAGCGTTAAGTCTTCTCCAGCCTTGTCATATGGCCTGGGGCAGGCAGAGGAAGTCCTTGTTCAAGAGAACACTGTGCTGCCAGAGGCTAGACACTCAAACAAGGCCGTCCCAGCATCCTGTGGCTATCTGCCCACTCAGTCCTCCTGGGCAGATGCAGTTTCCTGTGACCATTAATCAGGCTTACCTCCAGCCCCCCGCTATCCACCAGGTCATCTCAGGGCCCACCTCCCCACCTCCCCTCCGCTCCAGAGCGAACACATTAGTCTCCTCTCCATGACATTTAGCAACAGAACTTTAAAAAAATATATCTAAGGAGTTTTAAAATTATGAAACATTTCAAACACACATAAAAGTACTGAGATTGATATAACAAATATCCTTCTACCCACCACCCAGATATAACAAATATTAATATTTTGCAAATGTGATTTGGACATTGCTTTCTTTTCAAGAAATAGAATGTTAAAGATACTGTTGAAGCCCCTTGACACCACTCTTTGTTCTATCCCCTCCCCCCCTCCTCAGAGAAAACCACAATCTTGAGGTGGTGTGAATCCTTCTATAAATCAGGCAACAGTCAAAGGAAACTGCTTATTCTTTTTCCCTTTTCTGGGTCAATCAGACTTCTTCTCATTTACGTAGTTGAAGATACTGAGTTGGGCACTAAAGAGAAAAGAACTGCTTATTTGGAAGAGAAGCATTGTTTTCTTACTGATATATCGTGTCATCAAAATGAAACGGCCAGAGGAAGCACCTTCATTCTGGTCCTGACCAAATGACAATGGTCAAAGAGACAATAAAGTCATTAAACATTATAAAAATGAAGATCAGGACAAAAATGGTTGGTTGGGGTGGCAGACTTATCAGAAATACAAATCTGGAACAGT
Source organism: Equus quagga (assembly GCF_021613505.1). NCBI lineage: Eukaryota > Metazoa > Chordata > Mammalia > Perissodactyla > Equidae > Equus > Equus quagga. Next base: position 13,620,504 of record NC_060287.1, on the reverse strand, counting down.
CTTCAAAAATTAAATTCTGAATGAAACGTTTAATGTTCAATAATAAAAAAATATGTAAACAAAATATGGTCAATATTTTGATGACATATTACGTGGCTTTAAAATCATGTTTTTGAGGACTACTTAATAAATATAAGAACGTGCCCAAGACACAATGTTGAAATTTTTAGAAAGGAATAAAAAAGGAAAAATGGTGAACTGCATATATAGTATAATCAATATATATGTAAATACATATCCTTATATGCAAATAGACAGACATAAATAGATAGATGGATAGATAAGACAGATAGATAGGAGCTATTTTGTTTACATTTGTGTGTGTGTGTTTATGTTTATGTCTCAGAAAAAAGACTAGGATTAAAAGCAAACTAAAATGTTAGTAGTTGAGTGATAGGATTACAGGTAAATTTTGCCTTTATAATGTGTGTATGTGTGTGCATGTGTAAGAAAGGAGTGAAATTAGAGAAAAGTTTAACTTAGTTCAATATGACAGGCAATTTCGCATTCCTTTGACAATCTTCAAGGAAACCAGTTTACCTGAGAGCTGTACTTCGTGATCTGCAGTCATGAAAGCAAGAGGAATTTTGATAAATTTAAATGAATGAATGCAAAGTCGACCTTTATCCTGGGTTTATATGAAGGAAGATCTATTTGCAAAAAAAGCTGATTTCGTGATTTCAATTATCTTTTCACTGAATCAGGTTGAATAAGTTACCAATGTGATCCATTGAGCATAACTGAATCGTCAAGATACAAAAAAAGAGAGAGAGAGATTAAACTAAAAGTAATTGATCCAATAGTCACATGTAGACACAGAATCAATTTCAGGGATCGGGTACCTGCACACAAAATAGCCCATTTTACCCCAAAACAAGGTAAACACTTGTTTTGTAAAATTTATTCAAATGTGCTTGGGAACAATATGGATACTCTTGATTTTCCATACAGCAAGTACTCTAAAATTTTAAACTATTTGTTTATAATGCTTGGTGACAGATAAAAAATTTTTTTAGACCCCTTCTTTTGACAGTTTCTGTGGTTTTAACTTCATTTCTTCATTTTTGAGTGGTTACACTGCCAATCGCTTCAGAACACACAGCATCCCTCCTTTCTTCCTTCCCTCATTACCCAAACCACCAGAAATCTCAGCTGGATCAGTAATGCCGTGTTCTCAAAGAATTTTCTGTGAACAGAGGAGAAATATTGTCCTACATTCTTTCACATTTATTGCTGTTGAAATAATTTTTGCTCACAAAATTTTAATCTCTGATAAATTTAAGTGAAAGACTAGAACAGCTAAAACTGAGTAGAAAGAGTCATTCATAAAATGAAACTTAAGTTGAAAGTCATAATAAAAGGGATCTCACTTTGGGTGAAAATGAAAATACCTCAACAGATGAACACACATAAACTCATTGCCATCCATTAACGTATTAACAGGCATTAGCATGAATTAATAAAATCATAGCATAGACATTACTTACTTCAATTCCCTCCTCATTTTTTTAGGTAAGAAAATAAAGGCCCAAAGAAAACTGACCTCCTCAGATTGTAGCCAAATTTTCCTAAATCTCAATCTACTCTTTTAAAAAGAAAGAAAGCAGTCTCTTCCAAATAGTTGCATGTTGCACATTGTCATCTTTTTGTTCAAATTACACATTGTCTTAATCCTGGGCAGCCAGCACCAAGCAGATGCCACATCATACAAACCAGCAGGGCTTAGTGGAACAGACACCTCTCTGAAAGCTCCTGTGACCTGGGGACCTTCTGCCCATCCAGACCATACTGCAACTGACCAAGACAATTTTGTCTGGAGAGCAGGTGACTCTGATGATGTAAAAAAAAGAGACACTTAAAAGTCAATTGCTTTCAGAAGGGCTTCTCTAATATTGGAGTCCACTATAAAACTGGTGATTATTGTATGTCATTATAGGAGGCCAATTTTTATGTGAAAGATCTATTTTGTTGATTAAATGAAATTCTTTTTAGTGCCATTGGGTCACACATAACATATGTCCAGTCAATTATTTTAGGAGTAGTTGAAGATTTCTCTTTTCACAGTAATAGTTTTTTTGGCAATCAATAGAGCTTTGAAGAACCATTTTTCTTGATAATGACCTAGATCTTTTTTATAGGAGTTTTTTTCCCCCCGAGATGGATAGAGCTGGGTGATGGAAAAGGGCGCTTAAACATGCTTTATAATAATTTTTCCAGAAAGATCGATGGTTTTGCATTCCAAAATGATAACATTAAACAATAGTTTTTAGTAAGTTGGATGACTGAAAACAAATGTTGGTTTGACTTGACAGATGTCAAATAAAAATATTGATACTAAAGAAATAGCCATCCTTTTTCCAGGAAATCTCATCTCTTTTTATCTTACTTAGATCAATAAGACAAATTTAAGCTATATAGTGGTCAATAATCTAGCCAGGTAGAAAACTCAATATTAGATATTTGGAGATTTAGTTTCAGGTCTAATTCTGACACACTAATTTTCTGTGGAACAATCGTTTAACTATTAATTGCTTCACAAATAAGTTGTTCGTTTTTAGCTACCACTTGCGTTTATGAAAAAAAAGTTACACGTTTACTAAAAGAAACACTTTCATTTGTATATAGTTCTTCGTTTCCAGTTTGTGCTCAGAATAAAATAAACAATTCCAAGGATATGTTGACCTGCTCTTTAGTTCATACTGCAATTGACACTGAATGGTATTTTCTCCTGAATGGGTTGAAGGACTTGTACTGAATGGCTTAACTAGCAATCTCCTGTTGATATAAACAATACTTACATTGACGATTGGGGTTAACGTCTCTGCCAGTTCTGTCTGAGCATCATCACCCGTTCTGTTCATGACCAGAGAAATTTGCCGACCTATCCTATCCCCCTCCTTCCCATTCTCCAAGCAAGATACTTGACTTTGTAGCCTGTCATCAAGGCTGGTACCTACGGACTGTGGCACTAGAGGACAAAACAGAGAGGTTAAAGAGCACCTTCACGCTGTACTCACTGCCTAGGTGAGAAGGGGAAAAATGTGCTATCTTGTGTGCAGGTACCCAATCCAAGAGTCACCAGCCCACTGAAGAAGGGAGCAGGCCAGGCCTTCTTTCATATCCTCATCACACCCTAGGTGGACAGGAGAGACAGATGTTCTGCATCCCATGGAATTAAAGCTAGAAGGGACCCACATCCAATTCTGATCCTGAAAGACTCAGGCATCAGATAGCTGCTTTACCCACGCTCTGATCCAGTGGACTCAGCAATTATCCTAAAACCTATCTGTGTTCGTGCCACTGGGCAGGGCCACAGGAGCTGGAGTTGGGAAATCTGATCACACAAACTAGGTGTGGGAAACTATTCTGTGTAGCTGCCTCTGCCCATCACACAGGTTTTTGCTCAAGAAGTGTATTCACTTTGTACATATTTGAAGTCACGTAGATAGAGACACATATTTAAAGCTCATTAAACCCCATAGCATCCCTTTTGGTAAAGAAAAGAAATGTTTGGGGTTTCCCCCCAGGTCTGCCAGAGCCATAACGAGATTCCCTTTGAGGACCATTACCTCTACTTGAACCAACCCTCGGGAGGTCAGGGCCATCTGACTCCATCTGACTTGTGCATCTGCAAGCTGAACCCTTGATCTGAGAGGATGGCAAGTGCAAGACAGTTTTGCAAACTTTGAAATGCACTGTAATTCCATTAAGTGTCTCAACCGTTGATTCTAAGGATTCTGGATCAAATCCAATTATAAATGTTGTCATCCTGATGTGTATCATTGAGCTCCTTTCCACCAGTTCTTGATTGGGACTGTTCTAAACATAATGTAACTATACCATCTCTACACTAATACCGAACATATTGAGAAGTTTGGAAGTAGCATTTTTAGAACAATACAAATATCACTAACTGTGGAAGAGAAGGACAATCAAAGATGGTGAAAAATTCCCGGGATTTTCTAGATATAAACAGTGGTTCATGCCCTACCTTTTCATTCTGACCATGCCAATAAGGACATCCTCAGGAACTGAAATGGATAATCTGGCTCAGGGATAAGCCTTCAGCGTTCCAGAAGTTGAAAACTGACCCTTATCGAGGCACCACCTAACATTCCACCACAGCCACAGCTGATACTCCAAGAGCATCCTGGTAAGAGAAATCTCAGTGCCCACATCTCTAGAAATTTGGTCCTGCCTGAAATCAACACTGCGTATGAAACAGGAAATTCTGGCAATCGATGCTAAGTTTGAGTCAGGTCTCTAGACAAGTGATGATAAGGCATGTAAACACTGCAGCCTACAAAAGCCAACACCATCAGACTAGACAGGTGACATGAGCTATGTTCTTTAAATGCTTCAGCCTGCACACTGTCTAAATCTTGGGCAGTCAGCACCAAGCTGATACCATTTCACACAAGCCAGCATGACTCAGTAGAACAGACACCTCTCAGAAAGCTCCTCTGATCTGAGGACCTTCTGCCTATCCAGACCATACTGCAACTGAGCAAGGCAATCCAGACGGGGCAGGATACAAATGCCTGATCATGTCAGTGCCTAACCGAGGTATTAACTAGAGTCTTTCTCAGACTTTACAGGCTCCCTACTAACTTAGCAAAGCAGCAGCATATCCCAGCAGAACCATTAACAGCAGCTGCTTATTCTAGGCATGTCCTGGATCCCTGCCTAGACCCCCGTCTATTGCTCTGCTCTTTGTCTATCTGGCTCCATTTTCTAGCTTTGGTATCTGTTGACCCTTATCATTTGGCAACTTTCCTTTTGGCATTTTGGGCCATAGTTTCCTTCGTATTGTAGAAAAATGAGGGAAGGAAATAAAAAGCAGAATTTAGAATCCCATCTTTCCTTTCAGAGATAATCACTGTAAGCATGTTAGTACTACACTCTTCCAGATGTTTTCTAGGTCTATTAGTACACACACACACACACACACACACACACACACACGCACACACGCACACACGCAGGATAATTCTCCACGTATATGTACATATGAGATCATACATGAAAGGTATGTATTGCAGTTACTGGCACACAGGAAGCACTCAGTAAACATGAGCTATTTTGTTATTTTTCTAGCTATACTGTTATTTTTCTGATTTGTAACTTGCTTACATCACTCAGCAACATATAGTAAATACGCTCCATATTGATCAATATTTTTTCTATACGTGATTTTAATGGATGCAGAGGATGCATCAGAATTTAATCTTCCATGGTTGGACACACGCTGTTTACAGTATTTTGTTCTTATAAGCACAGCTACAATAACTATTATTCTAGCTAAATTTTTATATTCCAGGATAAATTCCTGACAATAGAATTACTGGGTCAAAGAGTTTGCATCGTTAAGATCTTTGACATAAAGTGATAAACTTGCCTTATACCAGTTTATACTCTCATCAGCAGCACATCCAGAATGTCAATTCTTTTATTCAACAAATGAATTTTATGAACTATGATAAATGCTACAGCTACTTTGGGGACCAAACGTACAAGTACCTCGCTCTCCTGGGTGTGCAGTTTAAAAGGGGGAGAATAAACATTAAATAAATGCCACAATGATCAATACAGATATCACAGTGATCGATTACAAAGTTTAAAAAGTATCATAACTATAGAAAACAAAGTGCTGTTAGATGTGTATTGGTTTCATATCAACGTGTAACAAATTACCCCAAACCATATTGGTTTAAAACAACACAAATTTATTATCTTACAGTTTCTGTGAGTCAGGAATCTGGTTGCAACTTAGCTATATCCTCTGAAGAAATTTTAATATGTATATTTTAGAGAATGACAAAGCAGGCCTTAGTGAAAGATGAAATGTGAATAAAGCAGAGCAAGAAAGTAGAAGATATTCCCAGGTTCCTGGCTTCAGCAATTGACTATAGGCACTATAGGCTTATTATTACTATTTTATTATTGTTATGGTTATTCGCTTATTCAATAGGTAAAAATTATTTTCTCGTTGGATTTTTATTTTGCATTTCTTTTCATGTGTTTATTGGTCAACGAGATGTGTTGGTTTAGTTATTTTATGCCTATTATCATAGCAGTTATAATGCTAATTTCCAAATGGTAGAATTCATGTTAGCATCTTGCTCTTCAATGTCCTTCTTAGTAATTTACCATAAGAAACTTTTAACATATATGAATAAGTGAAAAAGTAAGGTACATAACAAAGTGTTTAAAAATGTGTATATAAAAATAAATTTATGTTTGTAGAGGTTCATGTGTTTGCAAAAGCTTAGATTGTCTGTAACAGAATACATATAAAACTGGTATTAGTAGGTATTTCTGGAGAGGAGAGCTGGAAGCTGAAGGACAGAGAGAAACTTCCTTTCCTTGTATATTTCGTCTGTCTTTTGAATTTAGCTCCTCATGCAGATATTATCAATTTTAAAAATTGCGTTCTGCTAATAAATCAATAGGTGTTTACGATGATTTTGTTGAAGCAAATATATGACAGACTTTAGTACCCATTCTATCGTTATCTAATGGCTATTTTACCAAATGAAAAAGATATATCCAAGGGCCTCCAGGAAAATTCATTCTAGAATACCCTGGGTCAAAAACATGGATTGTAGCATTGTCAGAACTGAATATAAAAAGCCATTCGTGGTGCGTGGTAGCTGGTAACCTGAGATCCTTAGTAACAATAGTATTTTGCTCTGTATATCAGTGTCCTCTGTGTATTGTCTACACCAGGTATCAATAATTTAGCCCTCACTATTGAGTTGGCTCATTATCTAGACTCTTTGATTCACGTCCTTAGCTCCTCTGCCACCTGCCTCTTAATCATTTTCCTGCTCATTAACAGCTCCAGTGGGCATGGTCGTAAAGGGGAGGGAAAACTCGAATAAATTTATTTGTTATTGTTAATTGTGTATATACAAAGGCTTTATGAGGAAAAGGTTGAGTTGAGGGATTAAAATGAGATTTTTAATAATTGTAATGTATTTTTTTATTTTCATTCTTAATTCTTTCACATCTATGCACTCTACTTCCTACTAAGCACTGGTTTTTCTCTTCTGCTACCAAAAAATATTACCTGCATAAAAGACTACTTAGATGTTTACTGGCCACTCATTCAATATTCCACATTTATCCCAAATCTGTACAATATAAAATGAAGAAACAAATATATTAGCAGGTGTTAAAATGACAAGTTTTAGGATAGTAACCAAAGAAAACAACAACAACAAAATGTAATAGTACACAAAAAGGACAAATTAAAGTGGTGTGGGCATGACGCAAGAATGAATACAGGAAGGCCACATATAAGACCGCTGCTCAGATGCAAACAGTTCCAAAGAAAACAGAGACAGACTGTTTAACGTGCTTGCTAAAAGAACCGGAAAAGGAAAGAGAAATGGAAAATATCCAACGATTGGAAGGAGTAGAATGGATAAGTGACATGGCGCCATAGTGGAGGCGTATCGTTCAGCAGGTGCCCAACATCCATTCATCCTATTCTGATAACTGCTTTCCAATTTCTCTTTGGGGATCCGTTCCCTCTCCAGTCCCAGTTCTTAAAGTCCCTGATGAGAATATGCTACCCTGACTCCAGAGGTGGCACGTGATCCAGCACTGGCCAATCAAAGCATCACATTTTCCTGGCAACAGTGATTGATTGCCAGTGATCCCATGGCCCAAATCAGGCCAATCAGAGCCAATAACATGGATTTGGGGGAATTTATATTGATCCTTCCAGGAATCAGATTTGTCTTTTTCTAGTGGACTAGGAATTTGGGAAATTTAAAGCCAGGAGATGTTTCCACCAGGTTGTCGATGTGAGTGAAGGTGAGAATGAAGATGAGAATAAAGCAAACACAGCGTGGGTGGAGAACAACATCCTGCCAGGAGGCCTGAGAGAAACCTGTGGGACTCTACTTGAAATCTTGCCTAAACCAGCCAAACCTGACCCCATCCCTACTCCTGGACTTCCCAGGTACATAAGCTAATCAATTCAAGTTTTTACCCTGCTTACAAGAGTCAGGATTGAGTTTTCGTTGTATAGAAAAGAATCCTAAATAATAGGTTTTATTCATATAAGGTGCTGAGAGAAAGAAAGATGATCTTGTTTTTGTCTGACTAACCAGTAGACACAGGTAGGGGTCCCATCCCCTATGGAGAAACTTGCCATTCATTCCCTGAGAAGACCCAACCCAGCTCTGGTGGGGCCATGAGGAACAGCTCTTCTACTGAGCAATAAATGCTAGTGGTTTCACTTTCAAAAATTTGGAAAGTGGGGAACCCCGACGTCGGATCTCTAAGAAAATATTTGACACTGGCTTATCTAAAATTTTGTAGTAGGAACTATTGACCTGCAGAAGAAAGTGATTGGAGACTGAATGAAAAAGTGGATAAAACTGGAGGGCAAAGAGATGGGACAGCGAAATTCAGAGCAGAAAAGTGGGAAATGCAAAATTATTTCTCTCTCTGGTATAACTGACATCTTTGAACGTAGCAGGGTAACTGATGCCTGGGAAACCTGGTAAATTTCAGTGTGTCATTGAAACTTGCTGATTTGAAATACTTTGCTTCCATCACACTTTGAAATCATCATCCTAGACTTCAACTTTTGGGAAAAGTTGAACAAGATCAAAAACTCTGAGTCACTTGTGTGATAGCTCCATGCCAGAAGCGATGACCTCTTCAGAAAAGTGGGACAGTGACAGCAGTTTGCATTGGGTCACTAGGTATTGTCCAGGGTGGCCAATTTTTGTGCACTATCCTGTAAAATGCTTCTTGCATGAAATATGAGACTAGAACTCTAATTCTAACAATGTTACAAACAAACCTATGCAATTAAAGCCTGGTGCATGACTGGAAGCAGAGATAAGCTAATAAGATTATGAACCAACTAAATAGATCCTGAAGCCATATGATGACATCATGAAATTTTAGAAGATACAGCTGGCTCCCCGTGGTATTTTTGCAGTTGAAAATATGTAGCATCTGGTCTTTCGTTTATCATTCTTTGCTGAAGTAGTTGTCATCTTAAGTTTCTTTTTATCATGTAGATGTGTTAAGTTTAAAAATAAGGTTGGAAAATTTCAATAGAACATTCCATCCAATTTCAAGTAAAAAAATAAGCAAAAATTAGTTAATTTTTGGTAAACAAATTCTTTGCAAGGATGGGCAGTGCCCTGAGCCTTTGCACCAGCATTAAGCAACTTTGTATTCTTGGAGCACCATTAACCTAGAGAATGATCTTATGCAAGTGTGGAATGCTCAATCATTCATTCTTGCATACTTTAAGTTCAGGGAGGTAGTGTAATATATGGGTGTAGGTTTTTTTGGTTCAAATCCCAGTTTCACTACTTACTAGCTGTGTAACTTTGAAAAGGTTATTTACACTACGTTCTAGTTTACTCGTCTATCAAATAGAAATAATAGTAACTCCTATTAAATAACACAGTGTTTGAAAAGTATTTTGCACCGTGTCTGACATGCATAAGTCCTGAATAAATATAATTTATTATTAGTCACTCACTTAACAAATATTTATTGAGCTCTAAATGTGGGCCAGGCACTGTGTTAATCCGCGGGAATACTGGCCAAGAAGAAAGAAATAGTCTCTGAACAATTAACTGGTGTGTAGGGATGATCTCTGACATTTTAATTGTCTGATACCAATCTGCTCTGGTCCCTGACCTTCAGCTAAGAAGATCCTTGGGAAACCATGTTTCTGGCATCCAGTTAAGAGATGATGAAGGATTCATCCAGAGGAAAAACTTAAGTGACACCTCTATGATAAAATGAATGTGTTCTAAAATTGCATGTTATTATCAAAAACTTAATTGTAGGTGGTAGCAATGGTGTGAGAGGAGGCATGGGAATATTTTCCAGTATCTGAGTCTGCTCCTGATGGACGGACCTGAGGCCAATCTCATCGACTCCTCTTCTGGCTCCACTTCTGTTGCATCTTCTCTGCTTCTTCAACCCCTGCCACTATTATGCCTGCTGGCAACTTTTCCTTTGCCACAGGCCCTGCTACCCTTGCCACGTGTCTTGTCATCTCCATTACACCACCTCAAATGCTGCCTCCAATGACACTGCCTCTAGCTGCTCCCAGATCTGGCAGGGTTCCTGCCTTGCAAGAGTTCGCAGTCTAACGGGTTATAGGGCATTTGGAAATTCAACCACATTCAAGCCTGGATAAAGTAAGTACTAACAAAGGAGTATAAGAAACATACTGTAGACAAAGGAAAGTTTTATGTAGAGAGTGGTATTTGAGCTGACTGTCTTTTGACAGACAAAAAATAAAAGGAAGACCAGCTCAGGCTATGGTAACGGCATAAGCTTCTAAAAAGGTCATCACCTTTGCTGTTCTTTCAATAGTACAAAAACCCAAAGCCAATGAAGGCTTTCAATATGATGATCTAGCCACTTAGATCTTGCAGAAGGGCACGTTCAGGTCAGTTTTTCCAAGTATGCGTGTGTGGATGACTCTTCTGGTTTTGCAGATTGCCAGAAGAAGCTGAAAGGATAGCTTTTTTCTTTTGTTTTCATCCACTAGTTACTTGCCTAATGTATTGCAAGTGATAGGTGTTCACACAAAGTTCATTATGATATGTGGAAGGCGGGGAGGGGTGGTGTGTATGTATGTACACACACACAGACATACATATATAAAACTGGAAACAGTAATTTCAAAACAGGAACCACTTTTAATTCTAAAACAATTAGTCTAATTTCTACAAAATAATGGTATATAGTGATAATATGAGTTATTTCTATTTTCTGCTAGGATTAGCTACTAGATTTATTTTGTTTCACATGCCAGAAATAGTGTGCTTTCATTTTAACTACCATAGGCTAATTCAAAAAGCATAAACACAGTATTTGAGCATTAATTACCAACTCTTTTTGTGATAACTTGATTAATATCGCTAATCCTCATTACTCACCTGAGCCTTATAGTCATCGTGCCTTTGATCCATAAAATATAAAGAAACAGGACATGACTAAATGAGACAGTTCAGGCTCATGGTATTTAGATATGTCAAGGAAAAACCTTTCATGCCTTCACAATAACGTTTCTTATCTCTCTTCACCAGAAGAGAACACAACAGAGCATGAGAAATGCATATGCCCAGGTTTTAACAAAGAGCTCATTTCCATATTAGACTTAGTTGTGCTTAGTTAACTCTGAAGGATCAAAATACAGGCAAATGATCCAATGGGTGCACTTTATTGCCAAATGTTGTCCAAATTAAATAGATTATTTTAGCAAATGTTTCATTAGTGTTTGACTTAACAGACAAACCACTATTTTCCCTGTGAGCGTGTTTTAATCAAAATGGAGAAGGCAACAGATGCTGCTTGATAGTTTTCAAACCTATGGTAAAATTTCTCCCACCATCAAATACATTTCAAGTTCCTTTAAAGGTGATATTAAGAATGCCCGAATTATATAGCTCAGTTCACTTCAGAGCTTTCCTGCTATTTTATGTCAATTCTCTTTCACACATCATTCAAACAGGATTAAATTATACATGCTTTAAACATACAATGCGTTGAAGGAGTGAGAGTCAGTCTGGCTTCCTGCAAAGATTAATTAAGCGCATCAGCTTCTTCCTGGGTAGAAAAAAACCTGTAAATTTGGTTCTTTGATGCTGGATTGAGCTACTCCCTCCAAAATGGGTGGGAAAAACAGTATTGATCACGGGTAGGACTATCCTATAATTAGAATGTCTTGTTCACATTATGTAATTGAAGAAATTTGAGAAAGACTGACTGGCAAAAACTAACTCCTTCTTTGGGCGATGGAGTGTCTCAAATTCCCACTGTTCAATTCACTCCTTGTGAATTTTCTAAGACCTCTTCTGAGAAGTCCAACACAATAGCTAGCCAACTTACTACCAGACATTAGTGGATCTGAGCCACTGGTATATCTACGTCCTTGAAAGAGAGCAGGCTTCCAGTAGAATGAGTGAAATCAAAAGTTTTAGTATTTGTTCAAGAAATGAAAGTCTTGTGGCAAAGCTTTTTTCTTAACACCCTGAAATGTTGCTACCCTAAACAAAAAATGACTGTATGTCTTGTGTAAATTCACTATCATATGAATCAAGGTTCTAGTATGGTCAAATGGTAGCAGAAACTAGGTTTAAAGAAGAAATATGAGACAAATTTGGTTTAGAAAACTGGTAGCTGATTTTTCCCCCCTGCAAACTGGAAAAACATAGTTACGATTTAATTTTGAAAAGCAGGAAATCCTGACACATCATATTTTTCTAGAGCATGGTTTGTGAACTGTTGGATTAAATTTTTCAATGGTTGAGGATAAGTGATGGGTAGGAGGTTGACAATCACAGTGTAGGGCTATGAATATCCAAGAAGCATGATGAGAAGTAGCATGAATAGGTGGAAAGAGACTTGGATTATGAATAAAATGCCCCAGTTCTACCAAACATAGAACCAACTCTACTCCTTATTAACTTTGTCATTGGGGCAAGTTACTTAATTTGGGGGACATTCAGTACTTTACTTGTAAAGTGAGAATCAGTGCTTACCTGACCCATCTTACATTATTTTGATGATACTCAAGAGCACAATATACACAATAACACTTCGGAAGTTATCAAGTAATGCCATATGTCTTTGATTCTATGTCATATACTATTAATTCATCATTTAATGATTTAACATCCCTGAAACGGGCTGTGTCTCACAGTCACTATCTGCGGGGCTCATTTCCGATGCATCTACATTAGAACATGCCCAAGGGAGGTCAGCAGACTGAAAAGAAAATCCCAGAGATAGTAGTGGATCACTTTTCAAAGAAATGCTGCATTGCCAGTCTTCCTATGGAACAAAAGATTAAGTTGTCTTTAAAAACAAAAACAAAAAAACATTGAGCCAGCCTGATGGTCTAGTGGTTAAAGTTCCTCACTCTCCACTTCAGCAGCTGGGGTTCATTTCCTGGTCGCAGAACCACATCACTCATCTGTCAGTTGCCATGCTGTGGAGGTGGTGCACATAGAAGAACTAGAAGGACTTACAATCAAGATATACAACCATGCACTGGGGCTTGGGAAGAAGAAGAAAACAAAGGAAAAAAAGCATTGGCATCAATGACTGAGTCAAAAAGTGATTCTCGGGAGACAGACTCAATGTGAAAATGTTAGGAAGGTCCTAAAGAATGTATTTCACTTATATTGTCCTTTTATTTATACATAAGAGTGACAATAGATTTTTAAAATCTATACACAAGTAAATTTAAAAGAGTTCTTCCAATAAGTATAAAATTAAATTTTATGTGATAAAAAAAGCATTGTGTCATTATTTGATTTCAATTTTCTCTCTTTGTAGTACATAAAACAATTGATGGTTTGTTGGAAAGAAAATTAGTACATAAATATACAGTGTTATTATGAAGCTGCACTAAAAGCAACTTAGGAAAATGGCATGTGTTGGTATCTAAGGTAAGGTTGGCACATTTCACAACTTGTTTAAGGTTGTCCTCAATACCAATGAAGAGATCATGGAAATAACAACCGCCACCACTGCAAAGAGACCTGAAAAGTTTTGATGTGCATGCAAGCCGTCTGGCTATTAGAAAAACAAACTTTACCCTATGGGAGGAATCTGAATCTGCTTCTAATTGACAAAATACCATTCTAGCCCTATATATTGACTCATTGACAATCAACGAAGCTTCCTGGAAGGATAATAACAACTGTAAAATATGATTTGATGACAGGATATTATAGTAAGTAGCTTTTATAAAAGCTAATTAGTGAAGACCATAAGAAGAAAAGCATGCTGGTAAATTCATCATTCATGACCTATTTCAATAATCTCTTCCTCAAAGGAAGAAACCTTTCCTTGAACCCCCAAATATGAACCAATGCCTCCTTCCCTTATAACACCCATTTTAACCACATCTTTATTAAAGAACATATCAAACTAAATATTAGCTGTCTCTTCCTATGGGTGCCAAAAGCAAGTAACCATGGTTTGTTCATTTTGTATCAAGAGAACTTGTTATAGTGTCCCACATGGTGCCTAGTAGGCTATCAATAAATAATTGGTGAAAGAATGAATATGTTTAATGTATCTTGTATATAAGAATCACAAGCTTTAATTTGCAGGCAGTTTGTAAATAAGATTAATGATGTCATTACAATATTATGTCTTAATTTACATGGCATAAAAGATAATGTCTGTACTAGAAACATTAGTTAATTGATCTACCACACCTATCTTACCCTTCTAGTTCTACCAACCCTATTTACAGGCTTGGGAATGTCAATCCTTGCGTCCTGAGTGAACTTTCCCTCACCTCCACTCCTAGCTATGGTTGATTAGACCAAGGGTGAATACTTGCCCACATAAGAAGTAGTCCATTGACTGGCCAATAGTCAATCAAATTTTCTCTTTGGAGTATTGGACCAATAGACAGTCTGCACAAATGGAGGATATCATAGATACATTATTGGTAGACCATCAGGATGAAGGGCTATGGTCTTCTGAGGGCTAGTGGCACAGCATTTTCTTAGATTCCATGTGTTTTATGCCTTAGAAGCCCCTTTTTTCTCAAGTTAATTGGCATAGGTCTCTCTTCCTTAAAACCAAAGATGCCCTATGCAAGCATAAGTACATTTTTGTATACCATCAAGACCAAGATAGAGTATACTGGTTAACATGGTTGATCAACTTTCCAAGGGCTATAATACACTGAAATATGACTAGTGCAAAATTTACTCAAATTTAATAATTCTTGGATGAATTATTGCTCATTTTACAATCTAAACTACTTCATGTGCTTCAGAAACTTTGGGTCTTGCTATCTACTGGAAATAACCGTTTGACCATTGTGACCAATATTGCAGAATGACACACTAAACACCACTCTAATTTCTTTGTAGCATGCTTTCCTGCGTACTAGACACCGGAAAGCTGAATGTTACACACATTTCTCAGACTCAGGGGAGGTAGAGTTTCACATATGACCTGGTTTCTGTCAACCAGATGTACCTATATAAGACATGAAAGGTGGATATGAATGTCATAAGGCAATGTTGAAAAAGTCATCTGCTTCTGTGACTGAACGTGAATAAGTTTTAAGCTGGGTCCATGAAACTACAGTCTTAGGAGGAGGTAAGACTCTTGCTTTGTTATAAAGCAACAGTGAAATTGCTGGCAAGAGATGATGAATTGTATTGCTTCCTCATCTAAGCCTGTTATTTCAGATGCTCTCAAGGTAGCCACCATTAATTTAAGGGCTAGAGGGATGAGCAGAACACAGAGTTCAGTAAACAAAAGATGAGAATCTGTAGGCTTAAAAACCGTGTCTGGGCAAGACTTTTGGCTATGGTAGTTTGTACATGGAATAGAATAGAGACAAATCAAGTTTGTTAAATGTTTGAAGGAACTATCTTTCCAAAGGAATCCCAAACTTAATTTACAACAGTCTGTGACTGTTAAAACTTTACAACAATCCCTGTGCCCCAAAAATTCAAAATTCACAAGGTCTCCAAGAAGGGCATCCTCTCCTGGACTCTCCTCAGAGATATTTGTTGAGGAAAATTGACAAGGATGAAACTCCCAGGAGCAGATCCAGGAGCAACAGAGGACAAGGCATGAAGAAATACGTTCAAGAAAAAGACCCAGGAGCTGCCAGATTGGCCAACCAAGGAACTCCCCGAAATGCTATGGCAGGGAGTCCTGGCCATTCCTGCTTAGCAGGTTTTGATAATTATTATGGACTAGTGACTAATGTGTTTCTCATTCCCCCTTTTCCAAATGGACAAGTTGAGTGCAATGATCCATTCCTCCTCCACCACTGAAAACTCGAATGTGCTGAAGGCTGAAAACACGTCTTTTGTTTCTTGGTTGCCAGCCTATAAGGAGCCCCATCTGGGCTTCTTGGAGAGGGCTGCATATCACCCAGAAATCTTAGTCAGTAGATTTGGTGCAGTAGTGGAAGGAGACTTAGGTCCCTTGGAGAGATGGTGAGACTGTTCTATGTATAAAAACAAAGGCACGTATGTTGGTTTGGAAAAACAAAAGGGCAGACCATGACAGAAAATGCTAACAGCCTATTGCAGTGGCTTTAAACTATGTCCACAAATTATCTGATACGCTTCCCTTCAAGATGACTTTCGCCTTAAAAGAGAAATTAGTTCAGTGACTTACTTCTAATTAATAGAATAAAATGGAAGTATCCTGTGTGAATTAGGAGACCAAGTCATAAAGGACACTGTGACTTCATCATTGCTGTCTCTTGGACAGCTCGCTGTCGGAGGAGTTAGCGGCCACATCATTAGGATACTCAAGCAGCTTGTGGAGAGGCTCATGTGAAAGGACCTGAGGCCTCCTGCCAACAGCCATGTGGGGAACCGAGGCCTCCTGCCAACAGCCATGTGAGGAACTGAGGGCTCCTGCCAACAGCCTTCTGAGGGAGCCTTCTTGAAATTGAATCCTCCAGCTCGAGACAAGTCTTCAGATGACTGCAGACCCTGCCAGCATCTTGACTGCAACCATATGAGGGACCTTGTGTCAAAACAATTCAGCTAAACTGTTCCTGAATTCTTTACTCCCAAGAAACTGAGATAATAGTGTTTCTTGTTTTACACTATGAAGTTTTGCTATCCAGCATGAAATGACCAATACCCACTCAATATCAAGTCCCATCTTCTTCCTTAGAAACAAAATCTTGATTTTATTTGAATATTATTCCCAGCTAAAATACTATATTCCCCACATTCCCTCTGGATACATCCAATGAGATGTTAGCAGGAGTTGTTGGATGGTCTTTTCAGGAAAACTCCTTAAAAAGGAGGTAGGCCACTCACATTCTTCCTGCCTGGAATGCAGACTTGACGACTGGAGCTCTGGTAGCCAACTAACATCACGAGGCAATCTTTAGGTTGAAAACTGAGAGTTACAGTGACAGAACAGAAATAATGTGGATGCTTAATAATGATGGCATTATCAACTCAGCCCCAGAAATGCATTTGTGGACTTTTTTTACATTGGAGAAAAGCAAACTTCTATCTCTATTAAATCACTGAGTTCTTGTCTCTGTTACTAGTAGCCAAATGCAGCTGATGGAAACTGGAATTAGAATTCTTAGACACCTGGCTTTTAGGAAATATAGTTCACTGAACTACACAACAGGAGTAATTATTTATCTTTGTAGGGATAATTACAACTATAAATTAATAAGTTACGTATCTGGCATAAGCCAGCTTTGTGAGACATGAATGGTATATATTGTTTATCCAGGATTCTCTTCCTTGGTCATGCCTGGAGTTCCATATTGGTATTGCTGAAAGACCACACACACACACACACACACACACACTCAGAATCATGCACACTATTACTGACACTTGGGTTGTCCTGATAACACCATCCTTTACCCTTACTGTCCTATGTCACTCATGAATCACGAATCGCAAAGTTAATTTCCAACATGTAGTTTTCTGGTTTTATAAGCATATACATTATTTTGTTGATTTTTGGCAAATCATATCAAGCAAAAATAATTTTGAATTGTGGCTTTTTTAAACATTTACAGACTTTATTTTCTGATACATGTCAAATTTGTTTTTTTTCAAAATGAGAAGATAGAAAGGCCCTTTAGTGTTTATTTTTTTTTACAATATATAATAGCTTTATTTAAATGTTCACGTACCACATGACTCACCCATGTAAAGTATACAAGTCAATGTTTTTCTAGTATCTACAGAGTTGTGACAACATCCTCACAAGCGATTTTAGAACACTTTTATCACTCCAAAAAGAAATTCAGCACCCATTAACAGTCGATCTCCACATCTTCCCAAACCCCTCCTCAGCTCTAGGTAGTTACTACTCTACTTTCTGTTTCTAGAGATTTGCCTATTGTGGACATTTCATATAAATGGAATCATACAACGTGTGGTCTTCTGTGACTCGGCACACTCTTTCCAAGTTCACTCATGTTGTAGCCTGTATCAGTAGTTCATTCCCTTTTCATTGCCGAGTAGTATTCCATTGTAAGGATATACCACCACCTTTTGTTTACCCATTCATCAGTTGATGGATATTTGGGTTGTTTCCCTTTTTTGATATTATGAAGAGTACTGGTATGAAAACTCATGTAAGTTTTTGTGTAGAGATAAAGCTTTCATTTCTCTAGGGTATATACTTAGGAGAGGAATTGCCAGGTCATGCGGTAACTCTATGTTTAACTTTTTGAGGAATTTCCAGACTTTTTTCCAAGGTGGCTGCAACATTTTAAATTTTCACCAGCAGTATATAAGAGTTCTAATTGCTCTACATCCTCGCCAACACTTGTTCTTTGTACTTATTTATTTTTATTATAGCCATTGCTAGTGAGTGTGAAGTGGTATTACATGGTAGTTTTGATTTGCATTTCTCTGGCAGCTAATGATATGGAGCATCTTCTCATGTGTTTAATGTATATCTTCTTTGGAGAAGTGTCTATTCAGTCTAATATACCTAGTTTTCCTTTTTTCATTTGTGCTTTTGGTGTCATTTCTAAGAAGGCTTTGCCTAACCAAGGTCGTAAAGATTTATTGCTATATTTCCTTCTAGGAGTTTTATAGTTTAGTTCTTACACTTAGGTCTATGATCCATTTTGAGTTAATTTTTATGTATAGTGCAAATAAGGTGTCAAATTTCACTCTCTTCCATATGGGATAATCAGTTGCCTTAGCACCATTTACTGAAAAGACTATTCTTTCCCCATTGAATTGTGTGAAATCTTAGGAGTATATATGTATGCGTGTGTGTGTGTGTGTGTGTGTGTGTGTATTTGAGGGTGAAAGTAATTTTAGTTTGGTTTTGTGAAAAGATTATATAAGAATTTTATGATTCTTAAACCAAACAAATCTAAAACAGATATGTCAGAGTCTAT
This sequence comes from Equus quagga, assembly GCF_021613505.1. Taxonomy (NCBI): domain Eukaryota; kingdom Metazoa; phylum Chordata; class Mammalia; order Perissodactyla; family Equidae; genus Equus; species Equus quagga. Next base: position 13,601,603 of record NC_060287.1, on the reverse strand, counting down.
GTCTATTTCTTTTGAGGTTCAAACAACTGCACAGATGGTAAACATACATCATGTTTTCTTTATAGCTTTCTCCCCTACAGAACCCTGAGTCATTTGGAAAAGCAGATATGTGCCTTGCTTTAGCTGTAGGTTATCTGAATAAAATCTCTAAAAATTAATAGGATCAAGTTTTATCCAATTGACTTACTATAGGGGTGTATGTTTGTGAAATCACAAAAAGAAATTTTGTATTCATTTATGAAACGACTGCTTAATGAGAGCTACATAACCCATTTCTACGTAAAAAGATAGGATTCCGCGTAATATTTACTTTCAATCGTTTAGACATATTAAACTGACATATCATCAAAACTGACAGGTTTTCCTTAGATTCATTGGGATTTCTTGGCTTTTTGGATCCCTTAACTATGCTAGACACTTCCTTGTTTGGGGAATGAGAAGACATCGTCCACATTTGCATTTCATTGAAGTATCTGCCTTTTTCTTCCACACTTTCAGCTGCTTGTATGCAATCATTTTCAGACTTTTCCTTTAAGATCCAGTTTTCAGGATTCATTTTAGTGTAGCAATTGAGTGCCCTGGTTTTGGCAGTCCTTGGCACTGAAGCCTCATCGAAAGTAAAAGGGCTCCAATCTTGTTAGAAAAAACTGCGCAGTAACCTGCAGACAGGGTGTGGAAACATCTTCATTGAGCTCTTTAGACCTTCTCAGTACTCAGGTCTCTGCAGCACGTCCTTACCACTGCAGCTTCGGGGAGGTACTGCCTCGGACGAAGGCTGGGTGGATTTTATAGTCCACAAGTAACTGGGCATGGAAGAATGGAAAAGCAAAACCCTGGGCTTCCAGGGCCAAGAAGATCCTTGACAGTAACTAGCATGGAGGTAATTCTGTGATCTAGGGAAGCCCTTTTTAAAAGCTTATTCAACTCAAAATTTATAGTGTTTTATTTCTGCCATAAAACTGGTTTACGTTTACAGTCTACCACCAGAACTAATAGAGATAGGAGTAGCTGTAACTACAGTGTGGTTAATGAAGACACACTACATAAAATGTAAACCTTGCTGAGTCTCTAATTGGCATAAAAGCTGAGATGCAAGAAAGCGGTCTTTATAACGTAGCATAGCTAAACGCCAGTAATCAACACAAATAAAATCTGAGGTTGAACAAGATTTAGATTTTCATCTTAAGAGAATTTCCTTTAATTGTGCTACTAAAGATTTCATCTATTCTCTGGAGGTGTCCTGTCCAATATGGCAGCCATCAGCCACATATGGCCACCGAGCGCCTGAATTTCACTAGTCCAGGTGGAGATGTCCTATGAGTGTAAAAGTCACATTGGAGTTTGAAGACTTAGCGTGAATAAAAAAATGTAAAATATCTAATGAATAATTTTTACGTTGTGTACACATTGAAATGATAATATTGTGATACATTGGGTTAAAGAAAGTACATTATTAAAATTAATTTTACCTGTTTCTTTTTGTTTTTTAAGGGTGGCTACTAGAAAATTCAAAAATCCATATGTAGCTCACATTTGTGGCTCGCTTTATACGTTCTTATTGATCAGCGCTTCTCTTGAGATTAAGGGACGGTAACAGCGTAACTACCCTGGCATTTCAGCTGAATACATTTTTGTCAGTTGTAATTTATTAGTCATGAGTTCATAGCGTACAATGTGGGTTCAGTACTTCTCAATATGTATTTTTGTTTTCTTCACACCTCTCTACTGTTAAACGGTCTTTTTCCTCTTCTTAGAACTCCCTTCCCACTTTGCCTATTTGGCAAATTCTTACCTTTTAACAGCCAGCTGAAGCATTATTTTCTCTATAAAATTTTCTCTGAACTCCTCCATCCCACACCAGTACCCCAAATAGAAATAAACACCCTGTCCTCTGGGCTGTGACAGTATCTTGCCTGATATCCTCTGAATGTCTACTGTTTGTGGAGCTCAGGGATATGGACTCTGTGCCTGTAGCACTTGCAATTAGAGTGAGATACAGACAAGTAAACACCATCACAAAATGGTGTGAAAAATGCTATAACAGGAGAGATTCAGGGAGCACACCACAAGCATACCTCTCTTGGACTACTTCTTTGTGGTGGATAAACATCTTGAGCCTGAGCTATAAGTGTCTGACACTATAGGGACCCTTGGTTTATAAAAATACTTTTGTGTTTAAGTATATAAACGGAAGGACATCTTCGTTCACATCACAGTTGGTTAAATAGGAGTTGTGTACAAAATACAAATTACTGAATAGGCCTTCTTATATTACATATATGCCCCAGCATCCTTGCAATGACTCTCTGAGCCAGGAAATTTAGGTATTGATTTTTTAAAAACAAAGAACAACAACAAAATAGCCCCAACACAGTTAGCATGATTAAGTAAAAATGAGTTCCACAAAAGGTGTGCAATTTACCTAACACTAATGTACTATCAAAAAGAGTTCAGGGTTTCAACGAGTGGTTTTCTGTGAGGTTGAGAAAACAGATTAATAATAAGAGGTGAGCAGATTTGTTAAGCAATCTAACATATGGTAGTGGACTTTTTAGCACTAGTGTTGCAGGGCAGGACCAGCACTCGGCTTGCTAGGTTAATTGTGTACCTCTTACTTTTTAGGAGGTTCTTCATCTACCAATCTCAATGATACAAACCTAGTTAAGATGTAAAGAGAATGCTTTTCAAAGCAACATTTGAGTAGTCCAAGTACGGGTCCCAAAGTCTGTGCACTAAGGTTCATGTGCCTTACTCCTTGGTGAGCACATCAGTTGCTCACGTGGGACCTATTTACTTTAGACTGAATTGTGACAAGTAAGGCTATCTGGATTCCCATTCCCAGTCTGCACCAGACTAGAAGCTGCCAGTCAGAAAAGGTGGAGGATTTTACAGGCAGGCACACTGGCAACAGAGAGGAAGGACCACAGATTGTCAGTTAGTGAAGGGGGAGAGAGAGAAACTACAAAAGGCAGAGATCATCACTAAGTCACAGTACCCTGGAATCCTTCAGAGCAGCAATTGATGGCTTATATACCTCCTGGGAGCACCCCTGACAACTAGGAAGAAGCCCAATAGAGAATAGGAAGCCGAGGGATCTGCCGAATCCACTACAACCTACAACAATAAATACTTTTTAAATAAAATTAACCCTGACTTTTCAAGAAAAAGCCAAATGAAGTCCAATAAACTACTTAAGAAAACAGAAACATTTTAGAAAATCTTTGTAGAACAGTTAAAAACAGTTTTTTAAAAAAGGAGTTTGTTAAAGGGCCAAGCTCCAATTAGGCTGATCATCCATTAGTTGGAACAGTTCTCTCATTTATCCAATACAGGATAAATGATGGAATATGGAATAGCAGACTTTACTAAGCTGCCTTAAGGAGATTTCAAACTGTGGTATATGCAAATAATAAGTGATCCTATGAAGTTTAAACCATATAAGACGGCAACAGATTGCACAGTTGAATCACTAAGCTGATCTAAAATAATTGTTCGAAAATGCCTCATCACTATTAAGCAAAATATTCCTACCGTGTGCCGAGCACTGTGCTAGGTGCTGGATGTACTAAGCATTAATTTGAAGAATTGCTTTCACTTTTAAGATTGTGAAGGTATTCCAAAACTCTCATTCCTATTTTTAAAGGTTAAATGAAATTTTAAGTGAACAATACAGCCGTTACATAACAGGCGTAGAATACTGTTTTATGACTTAGATAGGTTTTTTTTTTTTTTAAAGTGCGCTGGCAAATCTATTTTCAAATGCTATCAGATTCCTAAGGTTATGAAAACCCACACAGAAGAATGGAGTGCCTCATCCACGCACTTGTTTTGGGTAATAAGTGTTTTAACATAGGCATACCTTTCAGAGTTTAGGGTGAGGCTAAGCTGTACTTTAGCGTTCTCGTTATCAAGCAAAAACAATTTCAGCAACGGCAAGCATTTCCCCTGGCAATTTTTTTCATGGCGAGTTACTAAATGCTAGAGGCTGGAGTCAAAAAGAAACCTGACATCTGGGGAGGTGTTGAAGGGGTGTTCATAGTGCTGGTTAGATGTTTGGGGAGCGTTGAGGAAAAGATTTGAAAACAGCAAATACAAGAAGGGGGAAATTCTGGTTTCGTCTGACTCTCTCCTCCCTCCACTTTCCCTCTTCACCAATCCATATCCCCCCCAAGTGAGAGGCGGGTTCAGCGAGATTCGGCTGCAGGAAACCGAGAGGCTCCACAGCGCTGCCTCCCCGCCTCGTGATGTAATTGTTATTTCTTATTTGGACACTGAACCGAGGAGAGCTGCCGAAGAAGTGGCAGCCCTGTTCCTTTCGCCTTGTCTTGTAGGGTCAAATTCTTCCCAGGGAGGATGTCGATTCGCTGACAGGCTCCGCGGGAGACTTCGCAGTGACAAAGCAGCTGACGGGAAACCCTGCTCCTGGGTCCTACGTCCGTCCGAGGAGCTGCCCGGGGCACTCCTCAGGTCTCCCGCCCAGCTGGCCTCTGGAGTCCCTCCACAGTCATTCCTGGGTGCCTACTACGTGCTGGGCGTCGAGTCACAGTGACCTGGAGTTAGTGCCCGTGCCCCCCCCGATGAAAGCAGGACACACAGATCACAAGGTGGTGGAAGTTGGGGGTGGGTAAGACGGAGCCCAGGAGGTGACCTGGGAGGAGGGGGGCGCCTAAGGCGCCAGCACCCAGGCGGGGACCCGGGGTGTCCGGGCCCCCAGGCTGTGTCCCCAACGCGAGCCTTTGGCCTGCGTAACCCGCCCGATGCCCGGGCCCCCGGGAGGAGCTGTCCAGGCGCCGAGGGGCCGGCGCGGGCGCTGGGGCCCCTGCTCTCCGGGTGCACGCGGTCCTCCGCTGCCTGGGCCCGGCAGCCCCCGCCCGGTCCTCGGGAGGGCGGGCCGGGAGCACGACCGCGGGACCGAGGGGACCGCTGCGCTCCCGCGGGCTGCCGGGCCCCGAGCGGCTGCCTGTGGCCCCGGTGACAATGGGAGGGCGGGGGAAAAAAGGGTTAAGAAACTTGGCCGAAGAGCTGAATGGCGTGGAGCGCCGAGGGGAGGGACCGGCCGCGGCGGCTCGGCGGCGGAGGGAGGAGCGCGGCGGCGGCGGGCGGGCGGCGAGCGAGGCGCTCAAAGTCAGCCTCGCAGACATTGCAGCAGAGCCCCGAACTCGGGAGGCGGCGGCGGCGGCGGCGGCGAGCGCAGGGACAGCCGGCCCACGCCCGCCCGCCCGTGGCCTGGCGTCCGCCGTGCGCTCGCGGCGCTGCCGCGCGGAGGGACGAGCCGGCTGGGCGCCGGGGAGGACGGGCGGCGGGCGCCTTCGCAGAGGGAGCCGCGCGGAGCGCGCCTCGGAGC